>NW_018479974.1:179743-198810 GCF_002113885.1 Mizuhopecten yessoensis | reverse complement strand
AAACCAGTGCTATTAAAACCACCCTCACCATTCATATTTTTGCTAGTGATACTGCTTCTACAACCATAACCAGTACTATTACAACCACCCTCATCATTAATATTGCTGGTGATACTGCTTCTACAACCAAAGTCACGGCTATACCAACCATCCTCACCATTAATATTGCTAATGATACTGCTTCTACAACCAAAACCACCCACGACTATTACAACCACACTCACCATTAATATTTGTAGTGATACTGCTTCTACAACCAAAACCAGTGCTATTAAAACCACCCTCACCATTAATATTTTGCTAATGATACTGCTTCTACAACTAAAACCACGACTATAACAACCACCCTCACCATTAATATTGCTAGTGATACTGCTTCTACAACCAAAACCAGTACTATTTAAACCACCCTCACGATTAATATTGCTAGTGATACTGCTTTTACAACCAAAACCACGACTATTACAACCACCTTCACCATTAATATTGCCGGTGATACTGCTTCTACAACCAAAACCATGACTATTACAACAACGTTCACCATTAATATTGCTAGTGATACTGCTTCTACAACTTAAACCAGTGCTATTAAAACCACCCTCACCATTTATATTGCTAATGATACTGCTTCTACAACCAAAACCAGTACTATTTAAAACACCCTCACTATTAATATTGCTAGTGATACTGCTTTTACAACCAAAACCACGACTATTACAACCACCTTCACCATTAATATTGCCGGTGATACTGCTTCTATAACCAAAACCATGACTATTACAACAACGTTCACCATTAATATTGCTAATGATACTGCTTCTACAACTTAAACCAGTGCTATTAAAACCACCCTCACCATTAATATTTTGCTAATGATACTGCTTCTACAACCAAAACCACCCACGACTATTACAACCACCCTCACAATTAATATTGCTGGTGATACTTCTTCTACTTACAACCACCCACGACTATTACAACCACCCTCACCTTTAATATTGTTAGTGATACTGCTTCTACAATCAAAACCACGACTATTGCAACCACCCTCACCATTAATCTTGCTAGTGATACTGCTTTTACAACCAAAACCACGACTATTACAACCACCCTCACAATTAATATTGCTAGTGATACTGCTTTTACAGTTAGAACAAGGACTATACCAACTATCCTCACCGTTAATATTGCTGGTGATACTGCTTCTACAACCAACCCACGGCTATTACAACCACCCTCACAATTATTATTGCTAATGATACTGCTTCTACAACCAAAACCAGGACTATTAAAACCACCCTCACGATTAATATCGCTAGTGATACTGCTTTTACAACCAAAACCACGACTATTGAAACCAATCTTACTATTAATATTGCTGGTGATACTGCTTCTACAATTAAAACACACCTATTACAACCACCCTCACCACTAATATTGCTAGTGATACTGCTTTTACAGTTAGAACAAGGACTATACCAACTATCCTCACCGTTAATATTGCTGGTGATACTGCTTCTACAACCAACCCACGGCTATTACAACCACCCTCACAATTATTATTGCTAATGATACTGCTTCTACAACCAAAACCACGACTATTGCAACCAATCTCACCATTAATATTGCCAGTGATACTGCTTCTACAACCAAAACCACCCACGACTATTACAACCACCCTCACCTTTAATATTGCTAGTGATACTGCTTCTAATATTGCTAATGATACTGCTTCTACAACCAAAACCACGACTATTGCAACCAATCTCACCATTAATATTGCCAGTGATACTGCTTCTACAACCAAAACCAGTACTATTAAAACCACCCTCACGATTAATATCGCTAGTGATACTGCTTTTACAACCAAAACCACGACTATTAAAACCACCCTCATCATTAATATTGCTAGTGATACTGCTCATCATTAATATTGCTGGTGATACTGCTTCTACAACCAACCCACGGCTATTACAACCACCCTCACAATTATTATTGCTAATGATACTGCTTCTACAACCAAAACCAGTACTATTAAAACCACCCTCACGATTAATATCGCTAGTGATACTGCTTTTACAACCAAAACCAGTACTATTAAAACCACCTCACGATTAATATCGCTAGTGATACTGCTTTTACAACCAAAACAACGACTATTACAACCACCCTCATCATTAATAATGCTGGTGATACTGCTTCTACAACCAAACAAAACCCCAACTTTTACAACCACCCTAAATTTTGCTAATGATACTGCTTCTACAACCAAAACCAGTGCTATTAAAACCTCCCTCACCATTTATATTGCTAATGATACTGCTTCTACAACCAAAACTAGTGCTATTAAAACCACCCTCACCATTCTTATTTTTGCTAGTGATACTGCTTCTACAACCAAAACCAGTACTATTTAAACCACCCTCACTATTAATATTGCTAGTGATACTGCTTTTACAACCAAAACCACGACTATTACAACCACCCTCACCATTAATACTGCTAGTGATACTGCTTCTACAACTTAAACCAGTGCTATTAAAACCACCCTCACCATTTATATTGCTAATGATACTGCTTCTACAACTAAAACCACGACTATTGCAACCACCCTCACCATTAATACTGCTAGTGATACTGCTTCTACAACCAAAACCAGTACTATTAAAACCACCCTCACGATTAATATCGCTAGTGATACTGCTTTTACAACCAAAACCACGACTATTACAACCAACCAAAGTCACGGCTATACCAACCATCCTCACCATTAATATTGCTATTGATACTGCTTCTACAACAAAAACCACCCACAACTATTACAACCACCCTCAAAATTAATATTGCTGGTGATACTGCTTCTACAACCAAAACCAGTACTATTAAAACCACCCTCACCATTAATATTTTGCTAGTGATACTGCTTTTCCAACCATAACCAGTACTAATACAACCATCCTCATCATTAATAATGTTGTTGATACTGCTTCTACAATCAAAACCAATGCTATTAAAACCACCCTCACCATTATTATTTTGCTAGTGAGACTGCTTTTCCAACCATAACCAGTACTAATACAACCATCCTCATCATTAATAATGTTGTTGATACTGCTTCTACAACCAAAACCAGTACTATTAAAACCACCCTCACCATTAATATTTTGCTAGTGATACTGCTTTTCCAACCATAACCAGTACTAATACAACCATCCTCATCATTAATAATGTTGTTGATACTGCTTCTACAACCAAAGTCACGGCTATACCAACCATCCTCACCATTAATATTGCTAATGATACTGCTTCTACAACCAAAACCACCCACGACTATTACAACCACCCACGACTATTACAACCACCCTCACAATTAATATTGCTGGTGATACTGCTTCTACAACCAAAACCACGGCTATACCAACCACCCTAACCTTTAATATTGCTGTTGATACTGCTTCTACAACCAAAACCAGTACTATTAAAACCACCCTCACGATTAAATTTGCTAGTGATACTGCTTCTACAACCAAACAAAACCTCAACTTTTACAACCACCCTAACCATTAATATTGCTGGTGATACTGCTTCTACAACCAAAACCACGGCTATTACAACCACCCTCAAAATTAATATTGCTAGTGATACTGCTTCTACAACCAAAGTCACGGCTATACCAACCATCCTAACCATTGATATTGCTGGTGATACTGCTTCTACAACCAACCCACTGCTATTACAACCACCCTCACAATTATTATTGCTAGTGATACTGCTTCTACAACCTAAACCACGACTATTACAACCACCCTCACAATTAATATTGCTAGTGATACTGCTTCTACAATCAAAACCAATACTATTACAACCACACTAACCATTAATATTGCTGTTGATACAGCTTCTACAACCAAACCCTCGGCTATTACAACCACCCTTACGATTAATATTGCTAGTGATACTGCTTCTACAACCAAACAAAACCTCAACTATTACAACCACCCTAAGCATTAATATTGCTGGTGATACTGCTTCTACAACCAAAACCAGTACTATTAAAACCACCCTCACAATTAATATTGCTAGTGATACTGCTTCTACAACCAAACAAATCCTCAACTATTACAACCACCCTAACCATTAATATTGCTGGTGATACTGCTTCTACAACCAAAACCACGGCAATTACAACCACCCTCACAATTTATATTGGTAGTGATACTGCTTCGACAACCAAAGTCACGGCTATACCAACCATCCTCACCATTAATATTGCTGGTGATACTCATTAATATTGCTAGTGATACTGCTTCTACAACCATAACCAGTCCTATTACAACCACCCTCATCATTAATCTAATGATACTGCTTCTACAACCAAACCCACCCACGACTATTACAACCTCCCTCTCCTTTAATATTGCTAGTGATACTGCGTCTACAACCAAAACCACGACTATTACAACCACTCTCACCTTTAATATTGCTAGTGATACTGCGTCTACAACCAAAACCACGACTATTACAACCACCCATGACTATTACAACCACCCTCACCTTTAATATTTCTAGTGATACTGCTTCTACAAACAAAACCAGTACTATTAAAACCACCCTCACAATTAATAATGCTAGTGATACTGCTTCTACAACCAAAACCACGGCTATTACAACCACCTTCACAATTAATATTGCTAGTGATACTGCTTCTACAATCAAAACCACGACTATTACAACCACCCTCACAATTAATATTGCTGGTGATACTGCTTCTACAACCAAAACCACCCACGACTATTACAACCACCCACGACTATTACAACCACCCTAACCATTAATATTGGTAGTGATACTGCTTCTACAACCAAAACCAGTACTATTACAACACCACGGCTATACCAACCACCCTAACCTTTAATATTGCTGTTGATATTGCTTCTACAACCAAAACCAGTACTATTAAAACCACCCTCGCGATTTCTATTGCTAATGATACTGCTTCTACAACCAAACCCACCCACGACTATTACAACCACCCACGACTATTACAACCAACCTCACAATTAATATTGCTGGTGATACTGCTTCTACAACCAAAACCAGTACTATTACAACCGATCTCACCATTAATATTGCTAGTGATACTGCTTCTTCAACCAAAACTGATACTGCTTCTACAACCAAAGTCACGGCTATACCAACCATCCTCACCATTAATGTTGCTAATGATACTGCTTCTACAACCAAAACCACGACTATTACAACCAATTTCACCCTTAATATTGCTAGTGATACTGCTTCTACAATCAAAACCAGTGCTATTAAAAACACCTTCACCATTAATATTTTGCTAGTGATACTGCTTCTACAACCATAACCAGTACTATTACAACCACCCTCATAATTAATATTGCTGTTGATACTGATTCTACAACCAAAGTCACGGCTATACCAACCATCCTCACCATTAATGTTGCTAATGATACTGCTTCTACAACCAAACCCACCCACGACTATTACAACCACCCACGACTATTACAACCTCCCTCACAATTAATATTGCTGGTGATACTTCTTCCCCAACCAAACCCACGACTATTGCAACCAATCTCACCATTGATATTGCTAATGATACTGCTTCTACAACCAAAACCACGACTATTACAACCAATTTCACCCTTAATATTGCTAGTGATACTGCTTCTACAACCATAACCAGTACTATTACAACCACCCTCATCATTAATATTGCTGGTGATACTGCTTCTACAACCAAAACCACACCTATTACAACCACCATCAACATTAATATTGCATGCGATACTGCTTGTACAAACAAAACCACGACTATAACAGCCACCCTCAATATAAATATAGCTATATATATTGCTTCTAGAACTAAAACCCAACTATTACAACCACCCTCATAATTAATATTGCTGTTGATACTGATTCTACAACCAAAGTCACGGCTATACCAACCATCCTCACCATTAATGTTGCTAATGATACTGCTTCTACAACCAAAACCACCCACGAATATTTCAACCACCCTCACAATTAATATTGCTGGGGATACTTCTTCGACCACCAAAACCGCGACTATTGCAACCAATCTCACCATTAATATTGCCACTGATACTGCTTCTACAACCAAAACCACGACTATTGCAACCAATTTCACCATTAATATTGCTAGTGATGCTGCTTCTACAACCAAAACCACCCACGACTATTACAAGCACCCACGACTATTACAACCACCCTCACAATTAAGATTGCTGGTGATACTGCTTCTACAACCAAAACCTCAACTAGTACAACCAATACAACCAATCTTACTATTAATATTGCTGGTGATACTGCTTCTACAATCAAAACCAGTGCTATTAAAAACACCTTCACCATTAATATTTTGCTAGTGATACTGCTTGTCCAACCATAACCAGTACTAATACAACCATCCTCATCATTAATAATGTTGTTGATACTGCTTCTACAACCAAAGTAACGGCTATACCAACCATCCTCACCATTAATGTTGCTAATGATACTGCTTCTACAACCAAAACCACCCACGACTATTACAAGCACCCACGACTATTACAACCACCCTCACAATTAAGATTGCTGGTGATACTGCTTCTACAACCAAAGTCACGGCTATACCAACCATCCTCACCATCCCTATTGCTAATGATACTGCTTCTACAACCAAAACCATGACTATTGCAACCAATCTCACCATTAATATTGCCACTGATACTGCTTCTACAACCAAAACCACCCACGAATATTACAACCACCCACGACTATTACAACCGCCCTCACAATTAATATTGCTGGTGATACTTCTTCCCCAACCAAACCCACGACTATTGCAACCAATCTCACCATTGATATTGCTAATGATACTGCTTCTACAACCAAAACCACCCACGAATATTACAACCACCCTCACAATTAATATTGCTGGTGATACTTCTTCTACAACCAAAACCACGACTATTGCAACCAATCTCACCATTAATATTGCCAGTGATACTGCTTCTACAACCAAAACCACGACTATTGCAACCAATCTCACCATTGATATTGCTAATGATACTGCTTCTACAACCAAAACCACGACTATTGCAACCAATCTCACCATTAATATTGCTAGTGATACTGCTTCTACAACCAAAACCACGACTATTGCAACCAATCTCACCATTAATATTGCTAGTGATACTGCTTCTACAACCAAAACCACGACTATTGCAACCAATCTCACCATTAATATTGCTAGTGATACTGCTTCTACAACCAAAACCACGACTATTGCAACCAATCTCACCATTAATATTGCTAGTGATACTGCTTCTTCAACCAAAACCACGACTATTGCAACTAATCTCACCATTAATATTGCTAGTGATACTGCTTCTACAACCATAACCAGTACTATTACAACCACCCTCATCATTAATATTGCTGTTGATACTGCTTCTACAACCAAAGTCACGGCTATACCAACCATCCTCACCATTAATATTGCTAGTGATACTGCTTCTACAACCAAAACCAGTACTATTGCAACCAATCTCACCATTAATATTGCTAGTGATACTGCTTCTACAACCAAAACCACGACTATTGCAACCAATTTCACCATTAATATTGCTAGTGATACTGCTTCTACAACCAAAACCACGACTATTGCAACCAATCTCACTATTAATATTGCTAGTGATGCTGCTTCTACAACCAAAACCACGACTATTGCAACCAATCTCACCATTAATATTGCTAGTGATACTGCTTCTACAACCAAAACCAGAACTATTAAAACCACCCTCACGATTAATATTGCTAGTGATACTGCTTCTAAAACCAAACAAAACCACGACTATTACAACCACCCTCACCATTAATGTTGCTGGTGATACTGCTTCTACAACCAAAACCACGACTATTGCAACCAATCTCACCATTAATACTGCTAGTGATACTGCTTCTACAACAAAACAAAACCACGACTATTACATTCACCCTCACCATTGATATTGCTGGTGATACTGCCTCTTCAACCAAAATCACGACTATTACAACCACCCTCACCATTAATATTGCTGGTGATACTGCCTCTTCAACCAAAATCACGGCTATTACAACCACTTTGCCATTAATATTGCTTGTGATACTATTTCTACAAAAGCCACGACTTTCATGAATTCTTCTGCATAAAATCACATGCAAAGCTTGAAAAAGAACATATGTCTGATTTGTTTTATGAAAATTCGTGCTAAATGACTTAACGCCATTTTGTTGAATACTCAATATTAATTGAAGTTTTATCGAATGAAGTTATTAGGAAATACCCGTAACTTTTCTTACACTTTAGAGGATATTGTTTTTTATAAATTAGGCACAAACATGTATTTTAATTGTTGAACTATAAATGTGAGTGTGTGGTGTAGAGCACAGCGTATTAAAAAGGGATGTAAAGAGGAGGGAAATAGAATAATTATGTTCATTGAAACAAAAATCTAGTCCTAGACTATAAGCATATTCAGCCATATCTTTACAAAATCAAAATCAAATACGAAAACAGGCCGGTTGCTGAATAGGTTGTATGTATATTAAATGGAGGATTTCAATTTTACTTTTGAGGTAAAACCATGGTGAGTAAAAAATTATTGGAGATGGTGGAAAAAGGTATCGTTATGTTTACAGATGGTGGTCATGGTTGTGCAAATGACAAACAGTCCTACACGGTATCGCCTAGTATAACTACAAACGAGACAAAATGTTGGGGTCAATTACTAGAAATCAAGTGGAAACAATGACGGTAACGGAGAGAGAAAATATGGGATGTAAATAAACGGAGCAACGTAATATAACGGATGTAGAAGATAGTGTAATAACAGACGCCTCATGGAAGTGATTATAGTGGAGGTGAGAGTGTAAAGGTCAACCAGGATAATTATGACTACATAACATCGGAGTCCCTCGGGGTAGTTCCAGTCTAGTGAAAGCCGGTTATTAAAGAAACTAAGTGGTTTACGAAAGACCTATAGAAACACAGATTAATTTGAATGTTAACACAGAACAAGAAATTTGCCTCGGGTAATTTCCTTTGTAATTAACGGTTTCAAAGGGAATGGCATAGATACAATGGCTACTGTGTTCTTATCGAAAGGACAATGTCACACATGAATATTAAATAGCATCTAGTTGGAATAAGGAACACACTTGAAAAACATGTTTAAATATTATTCATAATCAGCTTTCGGCAAAAGCTTCTTTTTTTTTTTAATTTGAACGCTAAAAAAATACAAAAAAAGCAACTAAATCGGAACTCTTTTATATAAGTTTTACTGTACAGTGGATATAAGCTGCATGTGATGTACAGAAGTTGTACCCATCTGGTTAAGTTGTGACTATTGTGTTGTTGTATACGTTACTTCCTCCTTTAACAATCTAAGAGATGTTTGTAGGTATCTCTCTATTCCCGTCTTTCGTCCTACATTACCTCTCACTTTATACAATATTGAAATATGTTGTTTTTGTCATTTGTTGTCATTTGTTGCCATTTGTTGTCATTTGTATGCATTGTTGTGATTATTTTCTTGTGTTGCTCATCGAACTTTCTATCAGAGAAACATATTTGAAGAAGTCTCCTGACTTGTTAAAGGAGTTTTTCACATTTTTGAACGTTATATTATATATTTGTTCCGTGGCAATACTGATATAATATGTTTAGGCTGAAATGGTATTCCATGATAGATGTATTATCAATACCTCAAACAACAGGTTATCTCCATAGAATTAATGATAAATTAAGTGAATTATTAAATAAACAATACGACAATGTAACCAATAACGAAATTAATGACATTGTAAATTCAATTAGTGAATTGTTCAAAGGCTCTGCTAAGCAGGTTTTAGGTAGCAACAATGCTTACAGGAAAAAGAGGTTGAGGTGTGATAATAAGCCTTGGTTTAATAGGGAATGCCACTTAAACAGAGTTGAATTTAATAAAGCCAATGCCATATTTCACAAAGTAAATAATTTTATAAATAAAACTAATCACAATAGAGCTAGTAAAGTTTATAGAAAATACATTATAACAAAAGTTACAGAAATTATCAGGAGAAATTGTCAAACGAGTTAAGATATACTGCTAGAATGGATTCAAAACAATTCTGCAATATTTTGAATAAATGTGACGGATCTGTAAAGAAAGGTAATGCTGATATATGTATTACTGAATTATATAAATACTTTAAGGATCTGAACAAGTCTGTTCATGATGATGACGATTTTGAGCTGAAAAATCATGATAATAGTATTTTTAATGATTATCTGAATGGTGAAATCACCGCTGATGAAATAAAAATTTCTTTAATCGATTTAAAAATAGTAAAGCCTCTGGTATAGATCAAATCTTAAATGACTATCTAAAAAGTACAATGGATGGATTGTTACCTATTTATCAAAGAATATTTAACCTTATTTTGAATACTGCGTCTATACCAGATGCGTGGGAGATTGGTATTATAAAACCAGTATATAAAAACAAAGGCGATCCCAAAGATCCGGATAATTATAGAGCGATCACTTTGGTCTAGTGCCTCGGCAAAGTGTTCACTTCGGTTATCAATAATAAAATAGAGAGAAACATATACCAAAATATTATTTTACTGATCCGAGTCAAATAAAAATGCAAGGATTGTAGATTCCTAGTAAAGCTTGACAAAGTATTAACTTAATTTCTGTACAAGGTTGTGTTCCTTCTCTATGTAACTATGTCAATGTTGTAACTGTGTACTTATCATCACACGTCATGTATCATATTTACTATAGGTGTGTGACCTCTTGTTACAACTTCACATCCAGACAAACAGGAACAAAGGAAGACATAAATGGCATTCAACACATACAGTAAATAAAATTATAATTGTCTGGCTATATATATTTCCGTTTTGTATACCGTATAACGGGATATTTACTCGGGCTTAAATTGAGACGTTTTGACCAACAATATAAAATGTAAGGCACACGGATCATACTTCCGCATTCAAGTTATTGACCCGCAAAATCGAGAAAATATCATCCCCACAGATATATCCTGGTATACGGTATTACTCCATCAAATACCTATCATCAATCATAAAAAATATACGTTCATTACAATCGATTTTTTGATTAAGGTGTACAATGTAAAGATAACAATGTAAGAATCAACCACTTTGAAATAATAAACAAACCTACCCTGAGTAAATCACAAACCCGATTCCTACGATCTTCTCCTGTTGTAAATTCATACAGACGGAGTACACGATTGGGTATATAACATCGAGCCAGTCACACTAAAAGGGCACCGCTCACTATTTCAATTACATCTCGTAACACAGATAAAGACATTGCCCTGCAGATATATACATACTGGTAAAATGCAAGTACCTGCGGCCTAGACAGAAACACTTCAATGGACATATACTCTTGAATCAATCTGTTTCGCCATATTGTCTGTTTTTCTTTAACAGTCGTTACCACAGTTTGTTAGAATTGAATCCTGTTATTCTGAGGTCTAAACCTCAATGGATCTTAGTACATATTTTATTAACTGCGAAACACTTTGTATCGTTTATTATCATCGCCCAATGCTACTTGTATCCCATAAAACTCCACAGAACAAAAGTCGATCCTTATTTTATACAGGATTTTTAGATTTGATACCTTTTTAAAATTTCTATCATATCGTACTTGTGCAAGTCTGATACCATCGGAGGCGCTGAGGCAGGCAACATACTGACTAAATGTGTGAAGTTATCGTTGTAACATAACTAGTTAATTAGTATCGATTACGACGTTTCAAAATTTATAACAGGCATGTTTAATTAACTCGGCAACTTTTGAAAAACAAATTGAAATAAATGTATAAATAAGACTACTTCCCGCACGTATATCCTGAGGGATTCATAACAAGTTTATGGAAGAATAGATATCAGACTCTTTAAAAGACAAGAGGCCCAGAGGGTCTGTATCGCTCACCTGTTTCTTTTGTTACATGAAACTGATATATAGGTAACTTCAGAACAAATTTGGTAACTAGAACACAAGAAATTTTAACATCTCATAAACGGTTCTGAAGATACTGTTGATTTAAATTTCAAATTTTAATTTTGAAGCTTTTAACCCACATTGACCTTTGACTCCCGACTTGCACTGAAAGTTGACCTTTGACCTCATTACTGTAATTACAAAAAATATTCGCACTGCTGGTCTACATAACATACTTAAGTATCATGAATCCAGTCCAAATGGTTCTTGAAATATATTTGTTTGAAATTTTTAACATATTTGACCCCTGTGACCTTGAAAGTAGGTCAAGGTAATTTTAATGAGGCAACTGTATAGCACTCCACCCCAGTTACTTACTAGCTAAATATCATTACCCTGAGCGTTATGGAACTTGAGAAGAAGATTGTTAAAGTTTTTAACACATGTTGACATTTGACCACTGACTAGCACTTAAAGTTGACTTTTGACCTCATTACTGTCACTAAGAAAAATATTCGCACTTCTGGTCTTCATAACATACCCCTTTGAAGTAGGTCGCGGTAATTTTAATGAGGAACCTTTATAGCACTCCATCACAGGTACCTACTGGCCAAATATCATGACCCTGGGCCTTATGGAACTTAAGAAGAAGATTGTTAAAGCTTTAAACCCATACTGACCTTTGACCCCTGACTAGAACTTTAAGTTGACCTTTGACCTCATTACTGTAATTGGGAAATCAATTTGCACTGCTGATCTTCATAATATACCCAAGTATCATGACTCTAGTTCAAATGGTTCTTTTGAAATTTTAAACATATTTGACCCCTGTGACATTGAAAGTCGGTCAAGATCATTTTAATGAGGAAACTTAATAGCATACCATCCCAGGTACCAACTGGCCAAATATTATGACCCTGGGCCCTTTGGAACTAAAGGAGAAGATTGTAAAAGCTATTAACCCATGTTGACATTTGACCCCTGACTAGCACTTAAAGTTGACCTTCGACCTCATTACTGTAATTAAGAAAAATATTCGCACTGCTGGTCTACATAACATACCCAAGTACATACCGGCCGCTGCACTGAAAAGTAATATCATAGAGCCAGAGACGTATTATACGTCTCTGATAGTTCACTTGACTTTTTTATTTGTAACGTTTACATGCAAATGTATACGTGTTAGATATATTTGTAAATGTTTTAAAGGACATACGTTATATATCTATACTAGCGGAAAAATGAAACTGTGTATGCGGAGAATTGCTATAGAACATGTATTACCAACTGTATTTACATGCAAATTCACACACATGACCGAGTATGACACATACACACTATCCGTGTGTCATTGACAGTTTTTCCCGTGTGGTTTGCTCTATAGGCGTTGACCAGTTTGCACGTTTTTCTCGTCCAGCCATCCAATTCGACAATGAAAGTTTATTTTTCAACTGTTGGGTCACGCTGTTGAGACCAGTGAACAGTAAAAACAGCATTATAACGTTTTAATTTGTGATTAATGCTATGCCGAGGCTCAATGAAAATGACCGCCTTCGTATTACTTGTATGCTTCAAGCTGGTATGGGCCAAGCCGTTGTGTCTACACGTTTTCATGTCCATCGAAACACAATCCGGGATTTGTGGAGACGACATCAGCAGTTTGGCCACGTCGGCGATCGACCTCGTGCGGGACGTCCACGTGTGACGTCACGTCAACAGCATAACCATATTCGGCTTGTCCATTTTAGCTTCCAAACGGCAAGTTTGACTGCACGGACAATCCCTGGGTTGCTACCAATAAGCCCGAGAACTGTACGGAATCGATTGCGTGAACGAGCTATCCGTCCGCGACGTCCAACTATCCGCCCAGCTCTTCTGCCACGTCATCGTGTAGCACGTCTGGACTGGTGCAGAAGGCATCTGCGATTTACCCGACGGGATGGGGCAGGCATTTTGTTTACGGACGAGTCGCGAGTCCACCAGGATAGTAGTGACGGCCGTTCCAGAGTGTATATCGTCGCGTTGGAGAACGTTTCCGTGACGCGTGTGTGGTACAACGACGTTCTTTCGGCGGAGGCAGCGTTATGATTTGGGGCGGTATCACAGCCAACGGGAGAACGCCTCTGGTGGTTGTTAACGGGAATTTGAACGCGCTACGTTATCGTGACGAGATCCTCCGGACCCACTTCGTTCCATATGTGCAAGGGCAGCAACATCACATTACGCTACAGCAGGACAACGCCAGGTCACACACAGCTCGTGTCGCTATGGACTTTCTGGCCCAGCAAAACGTTGACGTGTTGCCCTGGCCTGCTGTATCCCGATCTGTCGCACATTGAACCCGTCTGGGATGAAATGAAGCGCAGATTACGGGCATTACCTAATCAACCGGTGACGTTGGCTGATTTGGCGGCAACGTTTGTACAGATCTGGAATGCCATCCCACAAGCATTCTTGAACCGTCTGATAGACTCCATGCGTCGACGTTGCCAGGCTTGCATTTAGGCAAACGGTGGGCATACGAGGTATTAATTTGGTGAACTCAGTATTGACCCCTGCTGTGTTTACGTCACTCCTGAGCGGAACGTATTGATTCCATACCTTGGATAATGGAATGCAACTGTTAATAAATAACAAATAAATTGTCCCTGAACACCTTGTTGTTCTACGTCATACAAATTTATTTTTATAACACAATTTAGGCATGCACAGTTTCTTTTTTTCGCTAATATATATCAATTAATTGCCATATTAGACTGTTTCGTTGAGCATATCCACATGCTATTGCGTACACAGGGACTTGACACGTTCCTATGACCTAAACTGAAAAAATACCTTTCATTCTGGGTCATAGGAACGTGTCAAGACCCTGTGAATGCGTTCATATATACAACAAAACGAAATTGTAAGAAAATGCTAAAATTGCATGATTTTTTTTATACCGGCAGCATGTATTTGTTTATAAGTATTTCATTTGCTGTCTTGATAAAAACTAAACAGTTTCGATTGTAACTGCAATATTTATTCAATATTGAACAAAAACTTAATCAAAACGAAAATTAGGTATCATTTTCCGGGGAATGATCTCCATGGATAGGCTCCATCTAGAGTAACACTGCAGCTGACATTCGCGGGTACACAATGTACTATCGGCACACAGGTTATCTAACGTCACTACCCAAATCGGGATACTTTTAAGATAAATATCAATGTTCTTTATACAATACTATACTATCAGTTCCAAAAATGTTTGTTCGTTTTTCATAAAAAGATACCATCCACTTTTTCCTTTTTATAACAATTTGATATTTCGGGCGCGTGGTTCTATAAAAAGAACGCGAAATACCATCAGAGGTTCATGTACGTAGGCCGTTGAATCGTGTTACTGTACCCTGGAAGGGACACTTCCGGTATTTTGGCGAATATTTGGGGATAAACGATCAATATCAACAGAAAATATGCCTATATAGTTGAATTATGTTGGAGTCAACGAGGGTGCTGATTAAATTTTTCTCCAAACTCTCATTGGTTTTGATAAAATAAATTATATCCAAATAAATAGCGCCACACGGTACGGTACGTAAATCAGGAAAGTCTTGTTTTGGTAATTATTCTTACCTTTAAATTGTTCATGCAACGATAATCAGCATCCAATAAAGCTTAATACAGTTTAATTGTCATGAAAAGTATTCTCACATAAAACTTAATATATAAAAGTACTTCTTTGCATTGAATAACAGTTTCTTGCACCGATTGTACACTTACTTTTATTATAAAATAAAATGTTATCGTTTTCGTGCACATCATTGTTTTTATATAATTTACAAATATATTTAGGAGGTATGTAAGTTATTTAAGTGAATGAGTTGTCGAATCTTGCACCGTTCTGTGATATTAGTTTTCAGTGCAGCGGCCGGTATGGACTGCTTTCAAGCATGTATAATATTCTTCAGTTTGCCCTCTTGTAATCAGAAATGCAATTACAGTTCACGAAAATGTGGATAATTACACATCAAACGAAACATTCAAGTCATGACACATGGTTTGAAACATGTACATGCAATGTGAATTTTACATTTCCATATACGTGTATGCGTAATCTTAAGTTGACAATGCGCGCAAACAACAAGTCTCCGAAAAAGATACAATGTTGCACACTGCTTCTGTAAACAAGGACGACACCGACCTCAAACGTTCTATCGACCAATCGACGAGCCAGATGCAGTGAGTGACACGCTGAAACAACCGTTCGGGTTTGTGTGCGTGTTCTTTTTGAACACGGCTTGTTGACGCCGTAACGATTTTGATTGTATCATGACTCTAGTCCAAATGGTTCTTAAAATATTGTTGTTTGAAATTTTTAACATATTTTACCCACGTGACCCTGAAAGTAAGTCAAGGTTATTTAAATGAGGAAACTTTATAGCACGCCATCTCAGGTAACTACTGGCCAAATATCATGACCCTAGGTCCCCCAGTTCTTCAGAAGAAGTCATTCAAAAGAAAAAGTTGACGGACGGACGACGGACGATGGACGCCGCAGTACGGCATAAGCACACCTGGCCCTTAGAGCCAGGCTAGCCAAAATATGAGTCCAAGTGCAGTAGAAATGTAGATATATCAATATTGATATGATTTTTACTTGGTCTGTCGTTTCGTATTATTCTGTGATATGCTCACATACAAACTATTAATCACCATGTTTTTCCGATCGCACAGATCAATTGCATATTTTTAAAACCAAACTTAACACGTGGACATTGTTATGTCTGATTGGTTCATCGTTACGATGCTGTAGTATGTTTTAATCGGTTTTATGGTGTTTTTACAGTAACAGTTCCATTCTTCTAGTACCCATTGTATAAAACCTTACTTCTGTGTTTTGTTCGATGGCCGATAGCGGCGACAGAACACTCATATTAGTTAAAAGTGTTTTGTCTAACAGTTTGTCAAAATATAAGTGGGCATTATACACATTTTGTAAAAAAGATATAAACTGTCAAGACACTTTGTCAATTCATGCATGACAGTGTATTCATTTTACTTTCAAAAAATAAACATTGGGGGAGGAGGGAGAGATGGGAGTAGGGTCACATTCCAAGGGCTGAGCAGAACAGAGTATGCTGTTCCAATGAACTTAGTTTACCTTTAACATAAATCACACAGATTAGACGGTATTTTTAACTGTTCATCGTGTACACCGGGAGCAGGATAAAGTTCCTTCTATGCAGTAAGTAAAGCGATGTTGTTTAAAAAGTATTTATTTTATCAAAACTATAATATAATCTTTGACCGTTTGTTTGGTTTGAATGTCACAAAGAGGAGGCTAATAGTTGTTTTAAAAGTTGTTTTGATAGAAATGATGGCACAGTCAAAGTCTGCATACTATTTAACCGTTATGTTTGATATACTCTTTCTTGAACATAACACAGAGAAGTCATGATCTTGATACAAAGAGTTCCTACCATGAACTTAACTGATTTAGGAGATCACGTTATGATACTTGTAATTATTGTAATACTATGTGACTATTGCCATATTATTAGTATACATATCATGTTATTTTCAGTGACATTCCAAATTGCAGACTGAACCTCAAGACAGTAAGTATACTGTAGTGGTATGTAATGTTCAACCCTTCCATTTGATGTGTGCGCTGTATTTCATAATACGCATAATGTATCCACTGATAATAGTATTATGATATACTTGATATATATTACATTTTATCGTTGTGGACCTATGTTTGCTCAGTCTTTAGCTCCTTTGGGGGTCCGTTTACATAAGTATGCTAAATGCTCCAATCCCTTTAGAGAATACAAATAATATAGTAACACACAAAATTTCACGAAATTTATGTCATTAAGCTGATGTTCACAAACTGAAACTTCATATCAAAATTAGTCAAAATCACCCCAATATTTATAGAGGCATCACCGTACTGCCAATTATGTTTAAGTTTTTTAAATGTCTGTGTCCAATAGAATCAGCCCAGTCATGTGTTCTGATACTTTTCCTTACAGATAGCAGTCTGCATACCAAAGTAATCTGTGTAGCCTATGCATAAATTATAATTTAGAAAACGGCTCAAATGTTTACGTTGCATTTTTAGACAGCAACACAACGTTTGACATTATGTGGCACGTAGGTCTCCTTTCAAAATACATGAAATTGGCCTGAGAGTCAAGATATGGGTTATTCTCACAGAAATGTATACACATGTAGAAAGTTCTATCTTATTTATTGGTTTAACATCACAAAGTATCAAAATGGAAAGGGGAATTTTACAAGATGGATCTTTGTCTGCCAAAATGTACCTAATTTATTGAATGAAATAGAAACATGTGGAAAAGGTGCAGTAATTATTGATTAAAAAGTTAACATCCCCACTCAGGCAGAGGATATATGTGTTGTTAGTACAAAGTTTCAAAGTATACAAACAATGGTTGATATATGTGTTGTTAGTACAAAGTTTCAAAGTCTACAACCAATGGTTGATATATGCGATAGCTACAGTAAAAAGTGGAGATTCACTTTCTCGTCCACAAAAAGTAAAATTGTATTGTTGTGAGACAAACGTACATTACATAATATACAAAATGTCTACCTATACAAACGTACATTACATAATATACAATATGTCTACCTATACAAACGTACATTACATAATATACAAAATGTCTACCTGTACAAACGTACATAACATAATATACAAAATGTCTACCTATACAAACGTACATTTAAGGATTGGTTGTCATACTTTTGACGTTTATTGGCGTGTAAACTACATCGGGCTTGCGATATATTGAATGGTGTGCGTTAGCAACAATATTAGTTGTGCAATGTTGCGAGTATTGTTAATTGCTGTTTTAAAACTCTTATACACACCGACTGGGTCAGCGGTAAATTGTTCGGAACAGCCGGGTAGTTTCGCATTCCACAGTCGTTGTCAAGGGCAACCAGGCCGACAAAAACAATAAACAAGAAAGTTCCACAGTAAACACATCAATTTAATAAT
>NW_018479974.1:172885-179494 GCF_002113885.1 Mizuhopecten yessoensis | reverse complement strand
ATAATATACAAAATGTCTACCTATACAAACGTACATTACATAATATACAAAATGTCTACCTATACAAACGTACATTACATAATATACAAAATGTCTACCTATACAAACGTACATTACATAATATACAAAATGTCTACCTATACAAACGTACATTACATAATATACCAAATGTCTACCTATACAAACGAACATTACATAATATACAAAATGTCTATCTATACAAACGCGTACTGTCAGTTGTTGAAGAAATTAAACATGTTGGAATATTGTAAAATGGCAGAAGAAATTCAATGGAAACTACTAGAGCATGTAGTAGGTTAAAATCTGGTACTATGTCACTACTTAGGTCCGGTGCTCATCCGTGCGCGCTCAATCCCCTCACTGTTGCTAAGTTGATTAAAATTAAAGTGTACCCGTCTGCCTTATATGGGTTTGAACTTTGGTTTCTTTCTAAAACAGAAGTATTAATGTTGGACAGAGCAAAGAGCTATATTGTAAAATTTATACAAGGGTTTGAAAAAAGAACCAGGACCGATATGTGTAATTCATTACTAGGCTGGACAAGTATTGCGTCTTATATTCATATTAAAAAAATATTATTTTCGGGACGAATATATAGTATGGACGCATGTACAGACACTAGTACACAGAATATTTGTCACTCGATTTTTATGTTCAATGTAAATGATGGGAAACAATATGGATTTATACCAGATATTATATGTATCCTTAGAAAATATTTATATAAAATTAGGTGCCAGACAGTGGAAAAAAGTTGGATATAAAAGTGTATATCAAACCGAAGAAAATGCATGGTTACAACGTTTGTCAGATGACAACGATTTTGTAAGATTTATGTCCATTCACCATACGCTCGAGTCACATTATTTATGGTAATTAGCTGCAAAGTATCCACAGTATTCTAAATCTATACACTGTACCTTAAGAGTTTGTGAAATGTCTCGTATGTCAAAACTCATGGAATTATGTCATTATTGTGGTAAATTATACTATGATACTGTTACACATATTATCTTACATTGTGACAAAACTACTGAAGTAAGAGACAAAGTATGGTGTCATTTAATTAGTATATGTGATATACAACTCAATGTTTATTTGTATAATTAACCTGATTTTGATTTGACTAATACCCTATTGGGTAGTGAATTAAATTATAAGATATATCTGAAGATTATGAACAATTAAGATTAAAGGTAATATCACATGTGTATCAAATGTTAAAAAATTATTACAAATCGTCTGATTGTATGTACATCTCCCTTCTCTTATAAAATATTTATGTACACATTAAAATAACGATACGTTTGTACTTTTTCAATATCTATGTATGTATATATGTTGATTAATTCTTGTATGTAACTATTCTGTTAATATAATCTTCGTTTTGGAGAAAAGAAATTAGTTGATTACTAGTACCCACTTATACGGAGAGTCGCTTTATTTCAAACTTGTAATTACTTCGTGGACGTATACATTTGTTAATGGAGAATACCCATGAAATCAACGAAATTTAAACACCCACGGGTATTAGTGATTTCACGACACTCGTTTAAATACCTTTTTACAACTTTGGAAACTCATCTGAATAAGCATCTAAGCAAGGTTTATATTTATGCTGTCTTGTTCTTCAGTGGAGCGATATCACATATATCAACATTCGATGATTTTGTCCTGGAACTGCAAATCGAAAAGTATGACTGATGAAGTTGACATACATACAGTATATATAAACTTAACGACCATTAAAAGTATTATGTGAAGTGAACACAACATTATGGTAGATCAGAG
The DNA here is from genome assembly GCF_002113885.1 of Mizuhopecten yessoensis. Lineage (NCBI taxonomy): Eukaryota > Metazoa > Mollusca > Bivalvia > Pectinida > Pectinidae > Mizuhopecten > Mizuhopecten yessoensis. Next base: position 177,682 of record NW_018479974.1, on the reverse strand, counting down.
TAAGTTCCTGAACAGCAGTTCAGGGTTCTGTTCAAGAAGGACGGACTCCGTGAAATGGTTGATGCTCCCGCTAAGATCCTTGAGGACGGGGATGAGTTTGAAGAAAACCTCGACCACCATTCTAGCCTTATTGTTTCGGGTGCTGGAGTACACCATGTAACTGAACACGTCGAGGTAGTGGGAGTGGAGAGCTCCAACGGGACCCGTGTCCTCAACGGTTACTCCATCTGAAGTAAACAAACAAATGTATTAAGGACCCATATCATAATACACATTTCATGTGAAACATTGTATTGTGAAAGGTTATCTCTGATCAGTCCAGATTCTCAGATAGAATTTTGTTAATGACACCGCATTACAATAAGGCATGTTACTGATACATAACACACAAACAAACATTCAGGTTTATACTTTATACTGGTAACATGTATAAAGTGGTACAATATTATCACCAACGAGTGGTCAGAAGGACAGCCAGATTAGTGGTGACTCGATAGAGGGACAAACAGATAAATAGTGACTGTATAGTGATACAACCAGATTAGTGGTGACTCGATAGAGGGACAAACAGATAAATAGTGGCTGTATAGTGAGACAACCAGATTAGTGGTGACTCGATCGAGGGACAAACAGATAAATAGTGGCTGTATAGTGAGACAACCAGATTAGTGGTGACTCGATCGAGGGACAAACAGATAAATAGTGGATGTACAGTGAGACAACCAGATTAAAGGTGGCTGGATAGTGGGACAGTCTGATTAATGGGGGCTGGATAGTGGGACAACCAGATTAACGGTAACTGGATAATGGGACAAGCAGATTAACGGTGACTGGATAGTTGGAAAACAGATAAATGGTGGCTGGATAGGGGGAAAACAGATAAATGGTGGCTGGATGGTGGGAAAACAGATAAATGGTGGCTGTATAGTGAGACAACCAGATTAGTGGTGACTCGATCGAGGGACAAACAGATAAATAGTGGCTGTACAGTGAGACAACCAGATTAAAGGTGGCTGTATAGTGTGACAGTCTGATTAATGGTGGCTGGATAGTGGGACAACCAGATTAACGGTAACTGGATAATGGGACAACCAGATTAACGGTGACTGGATAGTGGGAAAACAGATAAATGGTGGCTGTATAGTGAGACAATCAGATTAACGGTGACTGGATAGAGGGACAAACAGATAAATAGTGGCTGAATAGTGAGACAACCAGATTAGCGTTGACTCGATAGAGGGACAAACAGATAAATAGTGGATGTACAGTGAGACAACCAGATTAAAGGTGGCTGGATAGTGGGACGGTCTGATTAATGGTGGCTGGATAGTGGGACAATCAGATTAACGGTAGCTGGATAGTGGGACAACCAGATTAACGGTAACCGGATAGTGGGACAACCAGATTAACGGTAACCGGATAGTGGGACAACCAGATTAACGGTGACTGGATAGTGGGACAACCAGATTAATGGTGGCTGACTAGTGGGAAAACAGATTAATGGTGGCTGGATAGTGGGACAACCAGATTAACGGTAACTGGATAGTGGGACAACCAGATTAACGGTGACTGGATAGTGGGACAACCAGATTAATGGTGGCTGGATAGTGGGATAACCAGATTAATGGTGGCTGGATAATGGGACAGTCTGATTAATGGTGGCTGGATAGTGGGACAACCAGATTAACGGTGGATGGATAGTTAGACAACCAGATTAACGGTGACTGAATAGTGGGACAAACATATAAATGGTGGCTGACTAGTTAGACAACCAGATTAAAGGTTACTGGATAGTGAGACAGCTAAAAAAAATGGTGGCTAGATAGTGAGACAACCAGATTAACGGTGACTGGAAAGTAGGACAAACAGATAAATGGTGGCTGGATAGTTAGACAACCAGATTAACGGTAACTGGATGGTTAGACAACCAGATAAATTGTGGCTAGATAGTGAGACAACTGAATCAGGGCTGAATGGATAGTGTAACAACTGAATGAGGGGTGACTGGATAATGTGACAATTAAATGAGGGATGACTGGATAGTACGACAACTGAATGAGGGTTGACTTGATAGTGTGACAACTGAATAAGGTGACTGGATAGTGTGAGAACTGAATTAGAGTGTGACAATGGAATTGGAGGTCACTGGATAGATTCGCAACTGGATTAGGAGTGACTAAATAATGTAACAATTGAATAAGGGATGACTGGAAAGTTAAAAACTTAATTAGGAGTTACTGGATAGTAGAGAACTGAATTAGAGGTGACTGGATAGTGTAAAAACTGAATTAGGGCATAGTGGAGAACTGAATGAGAGGTGACTGGATAGTGGATCACTGTTTTAGAGGTGACTGGACAGTGGAAAACTGAATTAGAGGGGACTGGATAGTGTAAAAACTGAATTAGGGCATAGTGGAAAACTGAATGAGAGGTGACTGGACAGTGGAAAACTGACTTAGAGGTGACTGGACAGTGGAAAACTGAATTAGGAGTTACTGGACAGTGGAAAACTGAAATAGGGCTTACTGGATAGTGGAGAACTGAATTAGAGGTGACTGGAGAGTGGAAAAACTGAATTAGAGCTGACTGGACAGAGGAAAACTGAAATAGGGGTTACTGGATAGAGGAGAACTGAATGAGAGGGGACTGGACAGTGGAAAACTGAATTAGAGGCGACTGGACAGTGGAAAACTGAATTAGGAGTTACTGGACAGTGGAAAACTGAAATAGGGGTTACTGGATAGAGGAGAACTGAATGAGAGGGGACTGGACAGTGGAAAACTGAATTAGAGGCGACTGGACAGTGGAAAACTGAATTAGGAGTTACTGGACAGTGGAAAACTGAAATAGGGCTTACTGGAGTGGAGAACTGAATGAGAGGTGACTGGACAGTGAAAAGCTGAATTAGAGGTGACTGGATAGTGTTAGAACTAAATTAGAGGGGACTGGATATTAGTAGTGTTAGAAGTGAATTAGAGGTGACTGGACAGTGGAAAAACTTAATTAGAGGTGACTGGACAGTGGAAAAACTTAATTAGAGGTGACTGGACAGTGGAAAAACTTAATTAGAGGTGACTGGACAGTGGAAAAACTTAATTAGAGGTGACTGGACAGTGGAAAAACTTAATTAGAGGTGGCTGGACAGTGGAAAACTGAATTAGGGGTGACTGGATAGTGGATAACTGAATTAGAGGTGACTGGATAGTGGAAAACTGAATTAGAGGTGACTGGATAGTGGAAAACTGAAATCGGGGTTACTGGATAGTGGAGAACTGAATGAGAGGTGACTGGATAGTGGAAAACTGAATTAGAGGTGACTGGAGAGTGGAAAAACTGAATGAGAGCTGACTGGACAGTGGAAAACTGAATTAGAGGCGACTGGACAGTGGAAAACTGAATTAGGAGTTACTGGACAGTGGAAAACTGAAATAGGGGTTACTGGTTAGTGGAGAACTGAATGAGATGTGACTGGACAGTGGAAAACTGAATTAGAGGCGACTGGACAGTGGAAAACTGAATTAGGGGTGACTGGATAGTGGAGAACTGAATTAGAGGTGACTGGAGAGTGGAAAAACTGAATGAGAGCTGACTGGACAGTGGAAAACTGAATTAGAGGCGACTGGACAGTGGAAAACTGAATTAGGGGTGACTGGATAGTGGAGAACTGAATGAGAGGTGCCTGGACAGTGGAAAAACTGAATTAGAGGTGACTGGACAGAGGAAAACTGAATTAGGGGTGACTGGATAGTGGAGAACTGAATTAGAGGTGAGTGGACAGTGGAAAAACTGAATTAGAGGTGACTGGATAGGGTTAGAACTAAATTAGAGGTGACTGGATATTAGTAGTCTTAGAAGTGAATGAGAGGTGACTGGACAGTTGAAAAACTGAATTAGGGCATAGTGGAGACCTGAATGAGAGGTGACTGGACAGTGGAAAAACTGAATTAGAGGTGACTGGACAGAGGAAAACTGAATTAGGGGTGACTGGATAGTGGAGAACTGAATTAGAGGTGAGTGGACAGTGGAAAAACTGAATTAGAGGTGACTGGATAGGGAAAACTGAAATAGGGGTTACTGGATAGTGGAGAACTGAATGAGAGGTGACTGGATAGTGTGATAACTAAAGTAGAGTTGACTGAATATTAGTGGTGTTAGAACTGAATGAGAGGTTACTCGACAGTGGAAAAACTTAATTAGAGGTGGCTGGACAGTGGAAAACTCAAATAGGGCTTACTGGATAGTGGAAAACTGAATAAGTGTTGACTGGATAGTGTGAGAACTAAATTAGAGTTGACTGTATATTAGTAGTGTTAGAACTGAATTAGAGGGGACTGGATAGTGGGAGAACTAAATTAGAGTTGACTGAATATTAGTGGTGTTAGAACTGAATTAGAGGTGACGTGACTGGACAGTGGAAAACTGAAATAGGGGTTACTGGATAGTGGAAAACTGAATTAGAGGTGACTGGATAGTGTGAGAACTAAATTAGAGTTGACTGAATATTAGTAGTGTTAGAACTGAATTAGAGGTGACTGGACAGTGGAAAACTGAATTAGGAGTTACTGGACAGTGGAAAACTGAAATAGGGCTTACTGGATAGTGGAGAACTGAATTAGAGGTGACTGGACAGTGGAAAAACTTAATTAGAGGTGGCTGGACAGTGGAAAACTGAATTAGGGGTTACTGGATAGTGGAGAACTGAATGAGAGGTGACTGGACAGTGGAAAACTGAATTAGGGGTTACTGGATAGTGGAGAACTGAATGAGAGGTGACTGGACAGTGGAAAACTGAATTAG
>NW_018479974.1:16904-170926 GCF_002113885.1 Mizuhopecten yessoensis | reverse complement strand
CAATGAAATGAGAGGTGACTGGATAGTGTGGCAATAAAATGAGGGGTGACTGGATAGTGTGACAATGAAATGAGAGGTGACTGGATAGTGTGACAATAAAATGAGAGTGACCGAATAGTGTGACAATTAAATCAGGGTGACTGGATAGTGGAAAACTGAATAAGTGTTGACTGGATAGTGTGACAATAAAATGAGGGGTGACTGGATAGTGTGACAATAAAATGAGAAGTGACTGGATAGTGTGGTAATAAAATGAGAGTGACCGAATAGTGTGACAATTAAATCAGGGTGACTGGATAGTGGAAAACTGAATAAGTGTTGACTGGATAGTGGGACAATGAAATGAGAGGTGACTGGATAGTGTGACAATAAAATGAGAGTGACCGAATAGTGTGACAATTAAATCAGGGTGACTGGATAGTGTGTAACAATGAAATGAGAGGTGACTGGATAGTGTGGCAATGAAATGAGGGGTGACTGGATAGTGTGACAAATGAATTAGGAGTGACCGAATAGTGTGACAATTAAATCAGGGTGACTGGATAGTGAAAAACTGAATTAAGGGTGATTGGATAGTGGAGGACCGAATTAGGGGTGATTGAATAGTTCGATAACTGAATTAGAGGTGACTGGATATCGGAAAACTGAATTAGAGGTAAGTGGATAGTGAAAAACTGAATTAGAGGTAAGTGGATAGTGGAAAACTGAATTAGGGTTGACTGGATAGTGTGAGAACTTAATTAGGGGTGACTGAATAGTTTGAGAGGTTAATTAGGGGTGACTGGATATTGGAGAACTGAATTAGAAGTGACTGGATAGTTTGAAAACTGAATTAAGGGTTAATTGATAGTCGGGAACTGAATAAGAGGCGACTGGATAGTGTGATAACCATATTAGCGGTGGCTTACAGTGTAAGTGGCGACACTAGATAAATGGTGACTTGATATAGCGTGACAACTTTGTTAGTTACTGTTGGTTAGTAGGAACTGGACATGTGTTGGCCAGCATTCGGGGCAACTAGGTTAGTTGTTGTGACTGAAAAGTGAAAAGGAAAAAAGTAGGTGGTGAATTGAAAATGAAACCGGGTTAGTAGTAGCTTGATTAATGGTGTACGTCTGTCCACGGGCACGTGTTAATCAGCTTACCGAGCGATGTTAGCTGGATGGCGCATAGCAGACCAATCTCTAGATGTGAGAGATTAAACCTGTCCATCAACTCATACAGATTGTTCATCAGATCCACCATCCGGGCGTCCACCAACGTATTTAGAGCGGCCTGATTCAAAACGAGGTCGTTGTCTTCCATGTAAAAGTACTCGTCACTGGATCTGAACTCGGACGTCGTAAGCTATCAATATATACAGATATACAATATTATGGTTACTTGGCCAATTGCATGAAGTTCTTTCCCATAAAAAAAATAAAATTTGTTTTACTGAATAACAGCAAACTGAACATTTAAGACAGAGGAAACAAATACCAGAACATCAACACATACGGATAAAATCCTAACCTCAACGCCGTTACATAAACACAACCACATGAACTGATGTGAGGATTGCTTATAGGATGCTATGTGATATTCATAGCCAAGGCCACGTGAGTGAGTGAGTGAGTGTGAGTGAGTGAGTGAGTGAGTGAGCTAGCGAACGCTAGTAAGTGTTATATTAGATTTGAACTTTTATGAAATCTGTATTTAATTTTCTTTTTAAAACTTTACAAAACAATTAATCAAGTATTGAAATGCATTCACGTGTAATTTTGTGTGTGATATAAATGCCAATTAATTAAACAATAATTTATCAACAGCAATGTTAAATGATGAGAACAGACCTTTACAACATAAACAAACTAGGTTGGTATTATATAAAATACTACCACAATTTACGCGTTATTGGTGATGCAAATGTTAAAAAGTTCGGGAAATCCTTACGCTTATGAGTGTGACCTTGACGGCTTTGAATGTGGAGATGTTACAAGGAAAAATTTTGCACTAAGGCATTGAATATTTACATATGTGTACACGATTTTTTAAAATAAAGGTGATCATAATTTTAAGTTAACCTTCTAAAGCTTTTTTTCATAAAAAGACAAACTTCAAAGTGTATTGTTGTTGATATACGTGTAGATTGCACGCATGATATAATATGAAATAATATATTTAAATAATATGTGTTCCATTTAAATGCAAAACCGTTGAAAGGAGAAATGCATACATTATCAGTTTTGTGCTATACATCTTACTATAATGCTTGTCTTGAACATTTTATATCAATAAGACCCAGATCATAAAACATAAAATGTTGAATAAATAAGCATGTTACAGCTGATATATAAAAAAAAAAAAACCAATAGACATGGAAAATGTTTGCTGTCAGCCAGCAGTAACGCTATCTGAGAATGATGTGGGGCGTATGTACCTTTAGTACATACCAGATGTATCTCGATGAACGCCCTCTTCAGCAGCAGCATCTGATCGTTCGCACACAATTTGGAAAATTCAGGGATTTCAATGGCAAATCCTGGGAAAAAGATGTAAAACACAAATGATGTGCCTCACATGAATGAAATTAAATCATATCAATGTCCAAAGAATTCCAAAGACAATCTATGTATCCTACTTATCATTACAGACTTGTGATCCAGGTAAACACTGGCTTCGGTTTTAAATAACATCTTAACTAGGATGGTTTGCTTTTACGTGAAAATCCCTATCGGGAAAAACACATTACTTACTATGATTAGGAAAATCTTATGTTAAGATTTTTGTAAGACCAGAGCCTGACATTCTACCATTGAACTTGGTGCTAACACCTATATGTAAACACCTATATATGATAGATATATAGTTTTCTCAATAGACTATTTTCCACCCTAATTATAGTCATACGATAGTGCGCATACGTCACTTATTTATATTATTAACCCACGTGTTATTACATAATTTCTTTCGATTTTTTTAAAATACAAAACAAAAAGAAACTCTAATGGGAATGGGTTTTTTCTAACAGCGTCCGACATTTGTTAAGTGGTCTCCAACCTTCCTTTAAGAACAACATTATAAAGTGACATGGCATGGTGTCCTGGTTAGGAACTCTCAGTAAGATAGTTCTGTAAGTAGCCGTTGAATGGTCCCATCATTCGTGGGATAACCTAAGAAAGTAGAAGGGACTGAAGATACCTCGTCAGCCATATATATCGGACACCAATTCGGTCTCCGTACACTGAATTAAGTGAGACAGAAAAAAATATCCAGCTCTGTCATAACAGTTAAAATTTGAAAGAAATATAATGAAAGTGTTTATTCAGCTGAGAAAAGCCTTGACATTCACAAAGGGTGGAGTTACATAACATGCACAGAGCGCATTAGATTTTTTTTCAAGGCTTACTGCGAAGGAGTGTCACAAGATCGGGACAAAGAAAATGAAGTTTTATCAGCAGACAACAAATAGTATGTACATATACTACAGGGAATTAACTAACCGGTGTGGATACGAGCACTTCGCCCCGACAAGCCAGCGTACGCATGCTGTGCTTTTATATCTTTTGTTTTATTAATGATATTTTCACGTCAATGTACGCATGGGGCATTATTTACAGTCTCCCTTCTTCGGCTTAGTAAACTCTGCAAATGGCTCGGCGGCTTGATACTTGTTTCAAATATGGTGCCGTCAGCTTCAGCTAGACAACAGTCCGATGACAAACATTACTTTGTTCCTTCAACATCTAGATTCATAGAACACATCGGGAGCTATTATGTCTAATTATACAACAAAGGGATGTTTGCAAACTTCTTATTCCATGGATGCACAATCAAATTTCTTTGACGACAACGTGAATAAAAAGCGGCTTCGTTCTGAAACATTTGACGCATCACTCCATGAGCAGTGTGTCAATGCGCGTACATGACGACCGTTATAAAGATATATAAATGTTCGAAGGGTTATACACACCAGTTCTGGTGTATTTTGGTCCTTCATCACACCCCAATGAAGCCCTAACAATTCAAAGACATCAAAATTAAGGTAGTCAAAAAAATAACCCCAGAAATTCCCAAAAAAAATAGATACTTTTCCAATGCTAACAATGTAATGCAATAATGAATTTTCGCGTGTGTAGTTCATTTCGTAGATTTATGTAAGGGGCATACGTATGTAACAAATGGCACGCTCGTCCATATGCATGTAGGATTATACACATGAACCGCTGAACATGTTTTTATAAAATTGCAAAAAGTAGAATGTTGAAACAAATGTTGGATATCAAATTCTAGAAACAAATATGAACGATTTGACTTGTGTGAAATTTAACACATCAATTGTAACAAGCATTACTTTTTCATTCCAGATGCCTGCCTTAATGTTTGTTTTAATCGTTAAAGTCAACTTCCAGTTGAGTAACCACAGTATACCTTAAAACACTGTAATACACTAGCCCCCAAATGGAGTTAGATATGTCAATAAACGCCCCCTTATTCCATTGAAGAGAGTATATGTATTAAGGTCAATTTAGAGATTATCAGTACGAGTCAGAACAACCCACCAGTCGCATTTTCACCCTGATACAGCCTAACTATCTATACCCGTCGACACCTACACCAGAAAAGCACCACCCGTAATACATCATAGTGGCATTTTCTGCTGACTTGTTCCCGTATAACTCTTCGTGTTGGTAACAGCGGCGAATTTGTGTTGTTTCGAACACTATAATGATGAACTGAGACAGGAAAAGTTGTCAGAATCTTGATAATGGAGACCTTTTCGAATGAGGTCACTGTTCCGTAGGTTGTCGATACGGTCCAAGAACAGAAAAGAACGCGATTTTTATCTTTACATTTCACAGGGATAATTTGTATTATACAGTCATTGATGACCTCACCGATAATTATGAAACTGGCGACAACCTCTCGTCCGACTATTCAGTAATACCTTTAACATGTCTCTGTATGTAAGATTACACTGTTACTAGAAACAATCTATTTGTCAAAGGTAACAAGACTGTCTCACACGAATGTCTCACAAGACTTACAGGATGTAGATAAAATCATCTGCCTAGCTTAAGCTTGCCTAGTAAAGTGGGGAAGGTATAGACAAGAACACCAACTGAAGAGATGTATTATGGGGGGTTTCGGTGTACATTTTGTTTGTAATTTAGTGCTCGGAGATCCATAAAATATTAAAGTAATGCGGGTTGTTCAGTGAGCGGTGTTCGGCTCCCCCTCGCAATGATAAAACCGTTCTTCACTGGAGTAAAAACGCGTTATTGACGCATTATTTCTTTCTTACTTTAGGCTGATATAAGTTTAATGTTATAATTTTCCTCTTGGGTACTCATCTGGAAGTTAAATCATGACGCCAGAGGGTGAGGGATAGGTGGTCGGAGCAAGCACTCTAGTAAAAAAGTATATATTCATACAGAGTTACATTCCGATTCATATTAGAGCTTATCTTAAAACGTGCCGTATCGCAGGTTTAGTCCTGCATGCGTATCAGCAAGCGTATCATTTGTAAAGTACGAAAATGCCTCATATAAACATACTTCTTGCTTTCATACTCAAACGAAATATACTTCTGCTGGTAGTGTTATATAGTGGCAATGCAGAGCAAATGTAAATATAACTGAATGTTTCCGAAGTTTCGAACCACGCGTAGAATGCTTCCTAGGTTTGTTAGAGAAACCGAGGAGTGATCTGGATGACCAGTTACAGTTAAATGACCGTGGATATCCATTAGGTTCCTCATTGATATGTAAATGACATAGAATACGGAAGGCCGTGAAGACTTAGTCTTTGTCGCTTAAAGCTCCAGGGGCCTGCAAAACCCTGTTCAAAACAAGCGTAAATCGTAATTTGACTTATCGCAAGGGTCAATTGACTTATCGTTGGCGTTAGATTGGGGCTTCGCGGGCGTACGTTGGCTTATCGGGATGGTACCTTAGCGTATTGCGGGCGTACCTTGGCGTAACGGGGGCGTACCTTGGCGTAACGGGGGCGTACCTTGGCGTATCGGGGAGTACGTTGGCGTATCGGAGAGTACGTTGGCGTATCGGGGAGTACGTTGGCGTATCGCAAGTGTACTAAATATATATCACCACTATACACTATATATCATACGTGTATACGTATCACCAATACTTTTGTATCTTTAACATACGTCACATGATATATTTGTTAATAAATGCATCTTTAACATACGTTACATGATGTCTTTGTTAATACACGAGTGTTGGTCTCACCTGTGATTCTTTCATTTTCCGTTTTGATTTCACTTAACAATTTCGACATGAGGTACCCAATTCCTTCTTTTGATCTTCTAGCAATCTTCACACGTTTCTTATTGGAAAGATAAGAGCATACAAAGGTCAATCAGTTTGAAACAATGCCAGGCTGAAATTTTCTTAAAAGAAGTATTTCTTGAATACGATTTTCATAGCCGAACAATTTATCATATAATTTCGATAAGTCTTAACAATTACCTACAAAATGACGTCAGGTTGAACAGTAATATTATAAAATTACGATATTATCCATAAAACAAACCATTAATAAAATAAAACGGAGTCAAAAAAATGAGTTACGTAAGGTCAGCAAGTAGATACCAAATTTTATCAAGTTATGTATTTTTTTATTTTATTTTTTATTTTTTATTTTTGCACTCACAGCATCATCAATAACAATACCGTGAAAGTGTGTGTTTTCATTATTATTTGTTTATGATTGCTATTGCCAAGTAAATATAAATACCATTATGAATATATATTTTCCAAACAATCTTTCTTTTGTTTTTATTTTTATTTTATTTTTTTGTAGCGTTATTCTATAAATAATATATCTCATATTATGCATTACGAGAACATGATATATTTTGGCATTCCTTTTCTTTATACTTGATTATGTTTTCCAATACATATATTGATAATAATGTGAAGTATGTTTTAAATAACATAGGTTATTAATGTAATGATATAAAAATATAAAACAAATAAAGAAATAAAAAATAAAATAAAAAAAGTTTTGATATGTTTCATTTAAATAATATATCCAATATTTGAATGCAACATAATAATTTCTTATATAAAGAGATCGAAATAAAAGATAACAAAAAAAAATATACCATTATATTTAGTATTTAGATAGATTATAAAAAGTTATACATTTACAAATAATAATTGGGAAAAAAGGCACTGTGTTGGTCATTGTAATGAGCTGTCATGATTAAAATGTTCATCATAATGCTTGTTGTCTTTTTTATTTATCTATTCATAATTTCAAGTACATGTTACATTTACTTGCATGTTGTTCTACATTATACAATTATGGTCTTCAGGTGAGGTCTATCCCTGATTTACGGACCTGGTCTGAACAATATTCACAGAGGCCGAAGGCCGAGGTAAACATATTGTTCAGACCAGGTCCGTAAATCAGGGATAGACCGAAACTGAAGTCCACAATTGTTTTATTATATGACATTTTACAATAAGATTAATAATTTTTCATGTCATAAACACATGGATGACACGGACCATTTTGGAATCACAGAGTGAAGGACTTCAAATACAAAATAACATACACAAAAATTGAATTTCAGATTCAATTCATGTGATATTTAATTTCAAGTAAATATTATTTGAACAATTATTTGAACTGTAGTTGAATTCAGTAGTGTGAGTGGTAACAGATTTAAAGACTGTCTGGGAAATTACCTCGGACTATTTTTTGTAGCGGTCTTTAACACTTTTCTATATATAGGTCGAGGTCTGTAACACTTTTCTATTTATAGAACGAGGTCTGTAACATATTTACAGACTCGTCACGTGACGTCGCTCCTCCAATCAGGGCTGGGAATTAGCATCAGTCATATAATAAATATTTTTATTCATTGTATTATTCATTCATTCACTCATTACTTTGTCCATTTGTTCATCTTCATCTTTCATTCCATTCATCTATAAATCTATTCATTCACATATCCAACTATTCATTCATTTATACCATATACATTATATATAAGTTCATATTTTTTCCATGAAATACTTGATTGTACTTTTCCTATTATTCTAATATTTTGTATGTAACATTTTTAATTCATACTTAAATTGGGATAACAAATTAATTCCTTTCTGTTTCTGTTCGCTAATATGATATACTTTATAAATGGTGTATCCAATTATAGTAAGTAAAATATTGACCTCTGTGTAACTTTTGCAGTTAATTTTGTAACCAACTGCAATGTATTTTAGATTTTGCATATTTACTGTACATCCAACACCTTTAAATAGTTTTTTTATTCGTGCCCAATATATACTCAAATAGTCACATTCAATAAAGTAATGTCTATAATCCTCTGTGACATTACAAATGTTACATAAATTATTATCCTCGATTTTCCACTGATTTAGCAGTACTTTATTTGGTAATATGTTTTGAAAGAGTTTCCATCTATGCACTTTATGACGGTCATCTTTCAGATTATAAAATATAAATTGAGGCAAATCATTAAAAAGTTGTGATCCTTCTATGATCAGTACTCTCTTCCATTTTTCAATGGAGTGAGTTTTTATACACTTTTTTGCTATACATGCATTGTACAAAAATGTGTTATTAAAAGTTTCTATCTCTTTATTCTGTTTTCCATCATATATTAGAAACCCTTTGCTACATTTTACTTGTGTGCATCTTGATTCATTTGTTCTTAATAAATCTAACCACGTTTTTGGTATTGCAATTTTTAAAGTGTTTATTTCACTTATCCAATTTCTAGTATCTTGTAATCTTTTTAATATGTTTTGTTCGTCTATTTTCCCGTGTCTATTAATAATATCATCGATTGTTATTATGTTACTATCAGCCCAGTGTTTGTAAACAAGTGATGTTCCTTTGAATTTTATATTGCTGTTGCCCCAGATAAATTCCTTTCTTACATCATAAAATGTTTTACAATTTCGTTTCAATCCCCCTCCTAGCCGTATCCACGACATATCAATGTAAAAATCAGATATATCAGTTTTCCCAAGATTTGTTATTTTACCGATGTTCATTTTTCGATATCTATCAAACATTTCTTTTGGTAATGATTTCCAATTTGCTTCACTGCCATCAATTAATCTTTTCACCCACCCCACTCTAAACATATCTATATGTGACTGAATATCTCTTATTTTCAGCCCGCCCTGTTCATACGTTCCTATCATCGTTTTTCTCTTCACCTCCTCACTACCTTCCCATATAAACCCTAAGACCTTTTGCTCTAATTCAATTATTTGACTCTTTGATATTACTTGCACATTTGCTAAATATGTTATTTTTGGAATTAAAAGAGATTTTACTATAACCGATTTTCCGATGAAAGTGAGTTATGTAGTTTAATAATGTATTGAATAAGCTACACAAGATTTAGGTATCATTAAGAAATCAACTCGAACCAACTAGCAATTTGGTACATAAGGAGGTCGAGTCGAAGGTCAAACAGGGTCAAAAGTCCAAACAACAATACGTTTATAAGGTTGTGAAGTCAAAATAATTAGATACACAATGTCAGTAAGTCTAAACAATGAATTAAAAAGGTATGATAACCTGGTATCACAAGGTAGAGTGTACTAGTCTACTATTACATGGATATTGTGGTAGATATGGACATATAACATTCCTCTATTTTAGTTTCTTTAGCTAAGGCATGGACTTGGTGTAGGGAAACCCGAAACTTTCAATATCCCTTTGACCCATACTTCAGGTGTAGACTATACACAATTTCACGAGGATAATACAAAACACATAACTATGGTGGTTGATATATGACATTTTGTCTTTTCGCTTTGTCGCCCGCGAAATAACGCCAAGCGAAATAACGAAATAACGAAATAACGCCAAAGCGCCAAAGCGAAAAAGACGAAATAACGCCAAAGCGTCAAAGCTAAATAACGAAATAACGCCAAAAGGAGGGAGAAAAGACGCCCTTTTATCTCTTCGCTTTGGCGTTATTTTCACTTCGGTTTGGCGTTATTTCGTTATTTAGCTTTGACGCTTTGGCGTTATTTCGTCTTTTTCGCTTTGGCGCTTTGGCGTTATTTCGTTATTTCGTTATTTCGCTTGGCGTTATTTCGCGGGCGACAAAGCGAAAAGACGAAATGTCATATATCAGCCACCATACATAACAGCTAATAGAAGGTTACATCGGTAGTACCACACGCATGCGTTAATTTGGCGTCTCAGGTAGCACAAGGTAACATTTCACGAAGGCGTTAACCCGAGAAAAATACCTTACCTTCGGGCAATAAACGACTGCTATATTTATAACAAGAATACAAAGACAGAAAGCACCCACTTAAAATAATAGTTGATGCAGACAGATAAAACAAGGTTAACATTTATTACATTGTTTGGAAATTTCTACCCTTTAGGACTCAGATATATTGCTAAAACTATGTAGAGATGCAGCAAATGTGGAAATGTTTCTATCAATCCTTTAGTGAAGTAGCAGCTTTATTACTTTTGTCTGTAACAAGTGAAAAAAAGTCTGAGCCGTCAGATGTACAACTAGTTACATGAGGGGTTACAGAGGTAAAAGGCATGACATGCCTCGTTATACAAGATTATAAGACATGTCGGGTGTCGTATGAATGCAGTACACTATCAGAGGAGTGCATACGGTATAAGACAATATATAACGAGTAGCAGAATATTATAAGACAAACCTTGCAGAATTACATAAACAATGCATGACGAGATAAATATGGTTATTAGACACTACATGCCTTGTTATTATAAGAGACATGATTATACAAGACTATTAACAAATTGCTATAAGACACGCCATGAAGAGTAACATTGATTTCAAGCACACAAAATGACGTGTAATAAAAGATTCAAAACACGACATAGCGACTAGAATGTCACAATACACGACATGACGACAAATAGAATGTCACAAGACACAACATCACAACAAATAGAATGTCACAAGACACGACATAATGACTAATAGAATGTCACAAGACACGACATAACGACTAATAGAATGTCACAAGACACGACATAACGACAAATAGAATGTCACAAGACACGACATAACGACTAACAGAATGTCACAAGACACGACATGTCTACTAAAAGAATGTCACAAGACACAACATAACAACAAATAGAATGTCACAAGACACGACATAACGACTAATAGAATGTCACAAGACACGACATAACGACAAATAGAATGTCACAAGACACGACATAACGACTAACAGAATGTCACAAGACACGACATGTCTACTAAAAGAATGTCACAAGACACAACATAACAACAAATAGAATGTCACAAGACACGACATAACGACTAATAGAATGTCACAAGACACGACATAACGACTAATAGAATGTCACAAGACACGACATAACGACTAATAGAATGTCACAAGACACGACATAACGACTAATAGAATGTCACAAGACACGACATAACGACTAATAGAATGTCACAAGACACGACATAACGACTAATAGAATGTCACAAGACACGACATAACGACTAATAGAATGTCACAAGACACGACATAACGACTAATAGAATGTCACAAGACACGACATAACGACTAATAGAATGTCACAAGACACGACATAACGACTAATAGAATGTCACAAGACACGACATAACGACAAATAGAATGTCACAAGACACGACATAACGACTAACAGAATGTCACAAGACACGACATGTCTACTAAAAGAATGTCACAAGACACAACATAACAACAAATAGAATGTCACAAGACACGACATAACGACTAATAGAATGTCACAAGACACGACATAACGACAAATAGAATGTCACAAGACACGACATAACGACTAACAGAATGTCACAAGACACGACATGTCTACTAAAAGAATGTCACAAGACACAACATAACAACAAATAGAATGTCACAAGACACGACATAACGACTAATAGAATGTCACAAGACACGACATAACGACAAATAGAATGTCACAAGACACGACATAACGACTAACAGAATGTCACAAGACACGACATGTCTACTAAAAGAATGTCACAAGACACAACATAACAACAAATAGAATGTCACAAGACACGACATAACGACTAATAGAATGTCACAAGACACGACATAACGACAAATAGAATGTCACAAGACACGACATAACGACTAACAGAATGTCACAAGACACGACATGTCTACTAAAAGAATGTCACAAGACACAACATAACAACAAATAGAATGTCACAAGACACGACATAACGACTAATAGAATGTCACAAGACACGACATAACGACAAATAGAATGTCACAAGACACGACATAACGACTAACAGAATGTCACAAGACACGACATGTCTACTAAAAGAATGTCACAAGACACAACATAACAACAAATAGAATGTCACAAGACACGACATAACGACTAATAGAATGTCACAAGACACGACATAACGACAAATAGAATGTCACAAGACACGACATAACGACTAACAGAATGTCACAAGACACGACATGTCTACTAAAAGAATGTCACAAGACACAACATAACAACAAATAGAATGTCACAAGACACGACATAACGACTAATAGAATGTCACAAGACACGACATAACGACTAATAGAATGTCACAAGACACGACATAACGACTAATAGAATGTCACAAGACACGACAAAACGACTAATAGAATGTCACATGACTCGACATAACGACAAACAGAATGTTACAAGACACGACAAAACGACTAGTAGAATGTCACAAGACACGACAAGACGACTAATGGAATGTCACAAGACACAACATAACGACAAACAGAATGTCATGAGGCACGACATGACGACAAACAGAATGTCACAAGACACGACATAACGACAAATAGAATGTCACGAGGCACGACATGAGTGGTAAGATCAAAAACTGTGATTCTTAAAAGATGGGACTGTGTCCATAATATACCAATCCACAGACTTTTATAACGATTTTGACAATACTTCAGAGTCAGTTTGACAAAAGGTTTCTGACACTGCATGCTGAACTTCATAAAGTTATAAAACACCACATACCTTGTTATATAGGGTTACACAACTTTATATGTGTAGCAACATTAAGTTATAAAACACCAAATACCTTGTTATATAGGATTACACAACTTTATATGTGTAGTAACATAAAGTTATAAAAAACCACATACCTTGTTATGTAGGATTATACAACTTTATATGTTTAGTAACATAAAGTTATAAAACACCTCATACCTTGTTATATAGGGTTATAAAACTTTATATGTGTAGTAACAGAAAGTTATAAAACACCACATACCTTGTTATATAGGGTTATACAACTTTATATGTTTAGTAACATAAAGTTATAAAACACCTCATACCTTGTTATGTAGGGTTATAAAACTTTATATGTGTAGTAACAGAAAGTTATAAAACACCACATACCTTGTTATATGGGGTTATACAACTTTATATGTGTAGTGTAAAGTTATAAAACGCCGCAAACCTTGTTATATAGGATTATACAACTGTATATGTGTAGTAACATAAAGTTATTAAACACCACAAACCTTGTTATAAAGGGTTATACAACTTTATATGTGTAGTAACATTAAGTTATAAAACACCACAAACCTTGTTATATAGGGTTATACAACTTTATATATGTAGTAGCATAAAGTTATGAAACACCACAAACCTTGTTATATAGGATTATACAACTGTAGATGTGTAGTAACATAAAGTTATAAAACACCACATACCTTGTTATATAGGGTTATACAACTTTATATATGTAGTAGCATAAAGTTATAAAACACCACAAACCTTGTTATATAGGGTTATACAACTTTATATGTTTAGTAACATAAAGTTATAAAACACCACATACCTTGTTATATAGTGTTATACAACTTTATATGTGTAGTAACATAAAGTTATTAAACACCACAAACCTTGTTATAAAGGGTTATACAACTTTATATGTGTAGTAACATTAAGTTATAAAACACCACAAACTTTGTTATATAGGGTTATACAACTTTATATGTGTAGTATAAAGTTATTAAACACCACATACCTTGTTATATAGGGTTATACAACTTTATATGAGTAGTAACATAAAGTTATAAAACACCACATACCTTGTTATATAGGGTTATACAACTTTATATGTGTAGTAACATAAAGTTATAAAACACCACAAAACTTGTTATATAGGGTTATACAACTTTAAATGTGTAGTAACATAAAGTTATAAAACACCACATACCTTGTTATATAGTGTTATACAACTTTATATGTGTAGTAACATAAAGATATAAAACACCACAAACCTTGTTATATAGGGTTATACAACTTTATATGTGTAGTAACATTAAGTAATAGGAAACTGGAGTTAAAGAAGTATAATGTTTAAAGGCACTAGTAACACCATATTTTAAAACACTTGCTATACAATGTCATAAAACATACTTTATGCTAAACAATATGAGCCTTTTTAAGTCAACACAATATCATCTGATTTTACAAGCAATCTGTATCATTTGCATTAAAAAGACGAACGTCAACAAAGATCGACCTAACATCTAGACGTAATTTGAGATATGTGATATGATGTGTCTTCAAACTTACCCCGCCATGTTGGTATTTCTTGGCGAGTCGTCGTTTTAGGAATATTGGTATGTATAGCTTATCTACGGACCTTTGGAATACCTCAAGAGTTGTCTTCATAACATCCCTTATATCGAGTTGACTGTCGGTTCCAGTCTGGTCAGTGTCATGTGATGTGTGTGACGACTTTGTTTCGTCCTGATCAGTGTCTTTATATGCACGCTCTTTGTCTATTCCAGCCTGGTAACTGTCCTCAGATTTACGCCTCGAGTGAGTACGAAGAAAATGTCTCATATCGTTTTGGGTGCCATCATCTGATTGACCCATGCTGCCATTTAAACTTCGAAAAATTGCAGACGCTAGGTTGCTCAAACGTATCTGATGTGATATTTTGAATTGTGCACTGTTTCTTGGTTTATCGTTTTGATTTCTTTGCTGAAAAATTGTTTCGCGCGTGAACCGGTCTGACGGGAGGGTTTCGTGGATCAGACTGCTGTCCTGTTGTACGAATGTCATGTCGACACTAGGACTACTTTTGGCAAACTCCCCCGAGTTACATTGCACTTCTGGCTGACTGGCATTCGGTGCTCCTCTTCCTGGTACCTCATCCCTACCGTCAAGGCCGTTTTCCACAGTAGAATATAGGGAATCTTGAAGATATACTGTCCGCACTTGAGGACTGTCAGTATGCGCTAATTCGCCGTCAACTTTGTCCGTTCCAGTCGGGCAGCCCGCTGTTATCGCGCTGACCGTCGGTGAATTATCCATTGACCAGAGATCATTCGGTTGTGTCCCAAATGAGAAGTTATTTTTAGCGCTGAAATCGTTTTCACGTCCATTTATTGGGCACTCGTTTTCCGATAAGGATGAATCCGTCAGTAAACGTACGTAGTTGTAGAGGTAGGCGCTGTTTCGACCTATTTCAGAAATTTCCGGCGTCTGTACTTCGGTTTGCAAAACTTCATTTGTTTCACATCCTTGTGTCACATCACATACACCAGCAATAGGTTCTTCTATAACTGCTCTTGATAAAACGTCTTGCATGGCGTCTCTGTCGTCGATATGTTTCTGGTTTTTTTGGGGAAAACTGTCCACAACTAAAGTGTTGCAGTTTTGGTCAGTGGATACTGGTACCTCCTCTGCCATCTTTTGATTCATCGCGTCATCGACTGAGCGATCGACATTTGTCATTACATTTGGTGGTATGTTAGTATAAGATCTAGGAAGGTATTTAGGGTGATTGAAGTTATTTTGAGAAGTTGAACCTTGAGGGGCGCTCTTCCGTGACTGGGATGTATCGTCCATCGATAGGTATCTCGCTCGAGATGTCGTTTTTATTGATGTGTTAGGATTGCTATCGGACTCCAGTCGGTTTGAATTTAATATAATCGGAGCTAAACCAGATGTTAAGCTAAACTGAGCCGAAGCAGGGGTATGATCCGTCAAAGCAGCCTGATGATCAAGAAAGGGGATACCCTGGTGATTTGATGATGTACACCCATTGATCATTGTCTGTGTATTGTTGGATTGTGCATGATGGTCATATGAAGATATCATATTGTCAACGTTTCGTAATGGCGTGGAATCATTCTTAAAACCATTGAGGGAAGTGTGCTTATCACCAAATGCTTCCTCAAAATCAGGAAACATGTTCTGTTCTGGAGAAGACTGGTGAGACCTTCCGGTCTTTTCCTGGCTATTTGTCGGAGCATTTACTTCCTTTTCCTCCCTATCTGGAATACTTGCTAACGAATTATTCTCGTCTTGGACGGTTGCCTGGCTGAAAACATTTCCAACTTCTTTCTTTTCCACACATTTCTCCTTTTTTCTTTTCTTTTTAATTGAGCAAGAAGAAGTGATTTCTTTTCTTGATATTTGAAAATCTTGAATTGCAGCCCTTTTCTCAAATTTCGGAATTCTTCCCATTTTTATCGCTAAAATGAAAATAAGATGTGTTTGATGTCCTTATGTCCTAATGATTATCACACAAGAAAAAAAGCCAATTTAAAACTTCCTTAGTCGACAGTGAAGTTGGCCTAGAATTACACTAACCCTACTGTAGCAGCAAACGAACTTTCTACAGTTTTTACAAAGATCGTCAATTCGTAAACAGACAAAAGTATGTACATGAAAACGAAAAAAACAATAACAGAAATATTTTTCTGGGAAAATACCTTCAATAGACATGCCATTCTCCTTGCATTTCTGGTAGCGGCATCCTTTACAACAGTGACGCGTATCCGGTGTGATGACACAGTTCCCGCCAAAATAGCAACCAAGTGTCTTGTCTCTGTCCATCCAACGCTTGAAGAAAGCCTAAAGTGAACACAGAATTACACTAGTCATGGTTTACGATCACTTGTAAATCAGGCAAACTTTCTCAATTTAAGAGACCGACAATGTGACAGTTGATACGTAGGAAATTAAAGGGCAAAGCCTGTATGTCATTAACTTAAAACGTGATTGCAAAACACTAATCTGTATGGGTTTTAATACAGAGTATTTTACCTTTTATAAATATATGTTTGATCATCATTGTTCATTTATTTGTTGTTGTTGTTGTTGTTGTATATATACATATAAACAAAAAAGTTATCGTATATACATTTATCACATCATAGTGGTATACATAGGTCATATCGGGTAGAAAGGTACGATGTTTTATTTAGTGACTGAGTATGAGGTAATGGTGCTACAGAATACATGGAGCCAAGGCAATCATAGAAAATAAAAGCTGTTTCTCAAATGAGTTCCCATTATGTATGATTTTCATGCATTTTATCTTACATGGCAAAGACAAGTAGTGTTGGCTCTTTTTTGAAGAAACACAGCTTACGTTGGCATATTCTATGGAATTATACAGATTATTTACTGTTAAAAGATAAAAGGGGACGGGTTGTGCAGTAGGGGTGGGGGTCAAATTCCCATCATATTTCGAGCTGTCGTGGTATAAAAAAATACAGAAAGTTACCCCTATTGACGACAGATTTCATAACAGAGCTGGAACAGTCTGTATTCAGGTAACTATTAATGATCATAGCTATAACATAGGCATCGAAAGGTTCTAGATACAAATAACCTACAACATGGAACTGTCCCGTGATTTTGTGTGCATGTGTGTGTGGATGGAGGTGGGATAAGGTTGGTTGATGGAAGGTTAGTAATGTAGATTGGTGTAGTCGAACAAAAAGTATTCATAATAAAATTCTTTAATGCAATCATACATACATTTAACCATCAAATGCATTTGTTTTAAACATACAGAAACATGAACATTACTGTTAACTTGATTAAATCAGTATCTACAGTTGGGGTCCATTCTTGTACTTAACACATTTTATTCTTACCTACTTAGCTATTATCCATTTCCATTCTAAGCAATCATAACTTAACCGACAACTACAGGTATTGCACACATTTAAGCACGGGCGACATTCTATTTATCTGTCACCCAAATTGCATTCATATCGACTGTATACTGCATCTGGTAACAGTTCAATGCTTATATTTACATTTATATGTATATAGTTTGTTTTGTATAGTAACTGAAGCAAAAATACGTTTGAATTTCCCGCTTATCATATCGTTGACGTCAGTAAGTTCAAATCCCAGAACAGCCGACATTTCCAGAAGAAATAATATAGTCCCTCGTGTCATTGAAAACCACACGCACATAAAATGGTTTGAACATAAACTTAACTTTAATATTTATTTCATATGAGTGTGTATATGTTGAAAAATTGTTAATAATTGCATAACTTCTGCTTGTTTAAAATCAAAGCTGTTTTTCGCGCATTGATAGATTACAGGTATTTTGAAGTGATGCGGCGCTGAACGGACTTGATTGTTTCCTCGGAAACGCTTATGTTTCCTCGGACTGGAATATTACGTTATTTTCAGAAGCATATATACTCGGAAATGTTTAATCAAAGTGGTCCGTTCAGTAGGTGATAACGATTCCAAGGACATTTCGTTTGAAACAGATTCCATGTCTAATCGGTCAGATTAGCATCGCTAGCAGACGACGTTCACAGGGGCTCGGGTTCGTGATTTTGAGTAATGGATGACATCACTGAAAAACCACAACACTTAAAAAGATATTTATACACATTCTAAAACCTTGTCGATACCCTCGACTTTTACAAGGTTTTAGAAATGCTGAATTTTAGTGTTGTGGTTATTCACTGATGTTATGCATAACTCAAAATCTCGAAACCGATCCCCTGTGTGATGATGTTGACAAACTTGGTAATTTCGTATCTAGAATGGGGCTTACAATAATTTTGTGGTACCTACACATCTTATAATAAATTTATTTTGTCATAATTTGTCAAGTTGCTTTATTTTTATGCTAAATGCTAGCGAACCCAGAATGTTTTCCGACTATAGGCCTATTGATACCGAAAGTATCGGGCGGCCATGTGTGTTGACCTTGTACCAGCTGTATTCCTACACTGGCCGTATCACTGTAAATTGTAGTATACAGTTTCATATACTGCAATTTGGTTTACTAACGACATATAGGCAAATGCAACACAGAATGTAAATATTCACCTTTACATTGCAAAGCTGATGGTATATATAGTCTGTCCCCATTGCCGTGAATTGCATAAAATTTTCCAAAGGAGTAGTACTATTTAAAATGAAGAGGAAGAGACCATGAACTGTGTTTCCTGTGTAAAAGGGAAAGCGATACGTATGTGAGAAACATAACTCGATATTAGTCTACTGTATACAATAACATAGTAAGACAAAGAGTAATATCGTATAAACACATTATATTAAATAATAAAATCATTAAAAAATATGAGCTTCTTCAACAATTTAGAAAAATATTTCATCCTGAAATAAAAATAAATAAAAATACCGGGACAAGGATTGATAAACAGGAAGAGGTTTTTTAGAGAATACACGACGCTCAACACTTTCTTGAGAGGCCACAAAAGGGGAAATGAAATTAACAAAGCTTCCCTGCCACTGCATCTATTCCTTCAGCTTCTGTTGGTCAAGTATAATATGTTTGCTCCTTTCACAGTATTCCAAGAACAGTCCTCAACTTTACCGAGTAAGAAAGTACAAATGTTGTTTCTTCTCCTTACATTTCAACATTTAGAGGCAATAGTTCATCAGAAGGGTTTGACGTATATCCAATTTGCATGGGACGAGCATATAGTGTTCCTCCCTGTGGTGCTCTTGTTGTAAAATAGCAATTAAGTTCATATGAAAACTGGTTGATATATTGAGACAAAAATATTTCTATCCATATTCATCAACAAATAAGCGATGTTCTTTTCCAGTTGTGTATGAAATGTTTGATTGAGACACATAATAGTTAGTCTGTTAACTATACAATGTTGACATGGAGACGGATTATTGATAACATAATGTCAAGTTTGCATATTTTACTTTAGATTCAATGAAAGTATCCGTCAAACTACTTAAAAAATCTTTGATAATCATAACTATGTGATAAAAATACATCAGTTTGACATTTACAACTTAACCCGATGACCATTTCTTATAATGTAGGTCAATTTTTCAAACAAAGGTCACACTGACCTAACTCGGTAAATCAACATTTCTAGGTTCTTATCTGAACCTAACAGCAATTCTTAAAAATGTCGGCCATTTTTTCAGGACCAGGTCACAGTGACCTAATTATGAGAAACTGCAGTTCCTAGTTCATTTCTGAACCAAATGACACTTTACAATAATGTAGGGCATTTTTTTAAAAGTAAGTCACAATGACCGAATTTGATAAATTAACAGTTCCAAGTTCATTATTGAACCTAATAACAATTTTTTTAAATGTAGGTCATTTTTAAAAGTGGGTCACATTGACCTAATTTTTGGAAACAACAGTTCTAAGTTTATTTCTGAACATAATAATATATTTTTATAATGTAGATCATTTTTGTCAAAAGTAGGTCACATTCACATAATTATGAGAAACAACAGTTTTAAGTTCGTTTCTGAACCATATGACAATTTTCAATAATGTAGGGCAATTTTTCAAAAGTAAGTCACAATAACCGAATTTGATAAATCAACTTCTAACTTGATTTTCTGAACCTTATAACATTTTTTTAATGTAGGTCACTTTTTCAAAAGTAGGCCATAGTGACTTTATTATGAGAAACAATAGTTTTCAGAACATTTCTGAACCCAATGACAATTTACAATAATGCAGGTGTTTTTTTTTCAAAAGAAAGTCACAATGACCGAATTCGATAAATAAACTTCTAACTTCATTTCTGAACCTTATAACAATATTTTATAATGTAGGTCATTTTTCAAAAGTACCTCGCAGTGACCTTATTATGGGAAACAGCAGTTCAAAGTTCATTTCTGAACACAATGTCAATTCACAATAATGTAGGGCAATTTTTCAAAGGTAAGTCACAATGACCGAATTTGATAAATCAACAGTTCTTAGTTTTATATGAACCTGAAAACATTTTTTATAATGTAGGTCATTTTTCAAAAATAGGCCATAGTGAGTTTATGACGAGAAACAACAGTTTTTAGTCCATTTCTCAAGCCAATGACTTTTTCAATAATGTAGGGCAATTTTCAAAAGTAAGTCACAATGACATTATTATTGGAAGCAACAGTTCAAAGTTTATTTCTGAACCTAATAACAATGTTTTCATAATGTAGGGTATTTGTTTTTTAAAATAGGTCAAAGTGATCTAATATTTTTAAACCAGAATTATGTGCATATTTCTGAACCCTATGACAATTACTATGTCAAACATTGAGAAGTAGGTCACCGTGACCTGATTTGGTCGGACGATGGACGCAAAGGTACGACCTGAGATCATTTAGGTACTTCGGACATTTTGAGGCTCCGTTTTCCACGGTTAATTTTCAACGGGCTACATGTGAGAAACTGATCTCTTACAGGGTCCATTTTCAACGGAAGAGTCAATTTTCAAGACTCTTTGGTTCTATTTTCAAGATTGAAAACTAACCACATTTCCATTTCCACGGGGGTCCACTTTAAACGTTACACCGCCAATAGATGATCTGATTCAGGATTACCGAATATAGGTTTACAGTACTGAGGGGCTACAGTGAATAATAACTGGAGAACATGTGTTATATTTTGCAAGTACACCCATGTGCTTAAGGAATCTGACATTACAACACATACGGTTTACAAGTAAACATTTAAACCTAAGTGAAATCGTAACTTTTCATTATTTCTGTGAAGTTTTAATGTTGTTATGTGCATAACAAATATATTGTGGTAAAATATTACAATTCCGTCCTCATTCAAACAAAATGAATATGTGTGTGGTTCATTAGACGATACATGCTCTGTATATCCAGTGGTGAATATCATAAGACCAGCGGATATTTTATAAAATTTCAAATTTTGTTTCACGACTCCTTTTCTGATAGATTAGAATAATTACTAAGGCAATTTGTTTCTTTGTCTTTTTTCTCCCTCAGTTTTCTCATGTTAGCTGAGAAACTGCTGTTAACATTTATGTTTAGCTGATTTGCGGCTGTAAATTAGTTGTTTACAGATAATGCCGTTACCTTACTGTTACAAATGTACAACTACATTAATCTAAAGATGAAGGTGAGTTTATTGAAAACACGTTAAGTGCTAGTGACAGCAAAACATGACACCGAATGCCTTATATCTTAGGAAATGCCCTTTTCTGTTTTAATTAAAACAATAGTTTTCGACCAGCGTTGAAGTGTAATAGCCTCATCCTATGTGACAATGAGTGTGGGAAATAAAAGTAAAGCAAGACCAGCGAAAGTTTATACAGATTCACAAAAATGTTAATCAGACTCTTTACGTTGGAGAAATATCTTGAGTCAGCAATAAGGATTCATAGCATCACCGTTTACATGTTTGTACTATTGTTGCCTTTTTAATGATAGAAATGACTATCAGCTACTTTTAATAGCAGTATTTCTTAATGACTAATTGGTTGGAAATGTTATATCGGTATTCAATGTTCCTTTCACAGACTAACCATAATCAACCTTCAAAGGTGTTCAGGAAACATGTTTGACTTTTTTATGGTGAACAGGTCGTAGTTGTGTGACCTGAAAATTTATTTTTAACATTTAACAAAATGACTCATTCATTCACAATGAAAAGTCGATCATATTTACCATTGAAGACGTTTTTATACAGAAACCTTCAATTTGTAAAAGGTCGTAAGTGACAAATGTGGCCCATTTCTTTCCAAAGATATCGCCTAAGTGTTATAAAATGTTGTCAGTAAATGGAAAATTGTATTTATTTAGAATTTGAATTAAATACGTTGGGTCGTAAGTGTCTGCTTATGACATTTTAATACTGTGATGTCCCATATCATACAATTAATGAATCTATAAAACACTTGAAGTTTCCGATACAAAACGTAAACAGAAATGCATATATATATTTCAATTCCTACTCAAGTTGGACTCAATGCAACTACCAAATGTAACTTGTTTCATTTGCCGATGAATTTGACCAGATTAACATTGCCTGTGCGTATGATTTGCCGAAGGGAGATAACTTTTGACATGTTTAAACAAAGAAGAAAACATGCACTTGATGAGATTTTGCATTTTTACTGAAGCTACACAAGAAATTGTTCAATCAATCAAAAACGATCAATCAGCAACATATTATCAGCTATAACGGTTGCTAGCGGTAGTGACAATTCATGTACTGCCCTAGACATTTCCCCTCCAGCTACCCATTCTGCCTCTTGTGTCAGTACTAACAGAAAACAACGTAAGGACGCAGGATCCAAATCGGATCACTTTTGCAAAAATACTTTAAAACCAATAAATGTGTCAACAGATCAGTTATAACAATTATGCAGCTTTAGAATAGATAGCCGTGCACAATTTTGTCGTCTATAGATGATTAGTTTTTAAGTTCAGATCGAGCTAGTAAAAAGATGGTTGCCATAGACTCGCAGCGGAGAATGAGCACCCACGTCTAGACATTATTGTAAAACATCGGTCCCAGGTTTTTCGCAAAATATTCACCTTATTTTCATCAATTAACTATGAATGTGTTCTACGTTTTTAACTGTATAGATGTGTAATACATAGGAGTGGAAAATGTATGGAACGAACCCCACGCAAAAGTGAGTAAATATGGAAAAAATGAATCCATTGTGACCGAGAAAACGTATACGTGGTATGTGCGGGCAATCTGTCAATTCTTTTACTTATGTGAAAAACATTTGATATTTACAAAACATCTATGGAATCATGTGGCTAAGATGGTTTTTGAATAGAGACATTATAGTGAAAAAACTTTACAGTCGGCTGAACCCTATGTGTATAGTGTCGATACATGTGTATTGCCGTGCACGCACGACGGACTATCTGTGAGCACATATAACCGCATACTAAACGTAAATGGCGGAGAAGAGGAAAACTGTATCAACCTCCAGTTTTATTGATAGGGACAAAGTTATTACAACAGTAAAAAGGTCGTCAAGCGCGGAAAAAGTTCGGACAATCAAGCGACGCTACATACATTCAAAATGGACGCGCAATTAAAAAAGTTCAGTGCCAACATGATGACAAATTTTAAACTCCTAGAAGACGAAATGAATGACATTATAGAAAAACTATCAGACATGAGGATAAGTCGCAGCAGTTTAAAACAATGGCCACTAAGGAGGACCTGGAAGTTGTGAAAAGGTGTATCATTGGGGAGTTCAATCTTAAAGTCGAAAAGCTTGAGTTTTCACTCTTGAAATGTCATACGACGCTATGACAAAGCGCATAGAGTATCTGGAAAAAAAGCGTAGAGCGAAATGAAGATACAGTGGCTGAAGTCGGCTTTACGGCAGAGAAGGCTCAGTATGACATCAACGAGCTCGAACAGTACACTAGTAAGTCAAGTGTCCGAGTATTCGGCCTGGCGGACGAACAAGACGAGAACATAGTTTCCTGAAATCCGATCTGAACATGGATATCGAGAATACAGATATTGACGTACATGTAGCTCACAGCTTGGGCAAGTAGAGATCATATAAAGCCAGACCTATCATCGTCAAAGTTATGTGTCGCCGTAAAAAAATAGAATGTATCCAGAAACGTCACAAGCTCAAAGGAAGGGGTATAGTTATCAGAGATGACCTTTCGCGGGAAAACCAATACTTGATGGATAGTTTATCATTCGATGATCCGGTCAGCGATAAATGGAGTGACAATGGTAAATTATACGCGAGGCTCTCTGCAGTCGTAATGTTTATTTTTGTTGTTGTGACATAACCCGTTATGTGAGTTATAAGGATGAAGGTATAATTATATAACACAAAAGAGTGCGAGAGAAGTGTGATTGACACAAAATGTACAAATTCGTCATACATCATATGTTTTATATAAGAACAAACAAATAAACCGTCAACGTGTCGAGTGTTATTGTACATGTGTGTACTTATGTATGTCATACCGCATTGTATACAGGAAGTGAAACTTGCACCTAATGCTAAATGAACTAAAAACAAGGTTATTCAAGTAACACTAATCGACCATGGTACATTATATACTTATTAGTTAAACGTAGTATATCTGAAATTACTCTTAAAATATCCAAATATCAATTGAAGATATGGACAAGGTTAATCGAATGCACCTTAATCACACCATATGATACGTTATATATTAGTTAAATATATTACTTTGTGGATTTCCGGTTGCGTACGCAACATGTAATGGCTTGAAAATTTGCAGAGGAAGAATCCAGTAATGAAATCGACTATCTATCATCGCAACTTGTGAAACACATACCTTTACACAATGCATATAACAAGTGCTGGTATTACTAGCGTCAACTAGAACTAGTCAGAATCATTTTTTGCGAAAAATATTGTAATAATATGCAATAGACTGTTTTTGGTTCCCCTTTACTTTCTATTACTATCTATATTGTAAATACCTATCCCGTAATATATTATAATTAACAAAGGCTAAACACAAGGTACGACAAACGTGACTCCTTGTTATGATGGTGAGGATAGCCTCTCCTCGTGACATTCACTGACCACTCGTCATGCCGTTCCGGGCCTCCCAACCCTGTTCATCGAGATGGACATAACAACCACTACGCATGAGCTAAAACGGTTCAATAATTATATAGATAGGAAAAGGACACGGATCTCTCGCCGAAAGTGGACATACTTTTTGTAACGGACAGTAAAGGACGTTACCTCAAGAACAATGCAAGTGATTTGAATATAAACCCAGGGCACTTACAATGGTTCTTTTTAGTCCAACTGGGGCGCTCCGGGGGACATGGAACTATCAAGGCGGAAGACGAGGTAAGGAAGGTTTCGAATTATTGTCCAAAAAACTCCCAACATTCCCGACATCCGGCAAAGTCTTATTCTGGCATGGTACATGTGATATATCCATCAAACAAGGCCAACATCTATTCCCCAGATACATGAATGAGCACCAGCTAGAGAGTGACACTAGGCAACAATTCACAGGAATACAACAATCAGTGTCGGGTAACGGTACCCGTCCATTGTGATTCCATGAAACGCCACCAATGTCCATAATTAGATCGAACAAGCTAAGGGAGTATGACCATTGGGAAGCACAGATAGCCCAGAAAGAGGACCATAACATAAATGAACATGTACGTGTATATAATAGCATAGTCAGGGAATTCAACAGATCGTCCGGGTTCGAATCGCCAAGGTTCGAGTTGGACCTGGAGAGGGTACGTACCAGGAAAAGGAAAGGAGCTAACGTCGGTGTAAAAAGCTTAAATTTCAACCTGTTAGCAGACGGCATACATCCCTGCAACACAACTGCCAAACACTGCTAAGAATTTTTGAAAAGGTGTCCATGTTCCAGGAGGACTGTGGTTAAGTAACAACTTTTTTGGTAACTAATTACATGTGTAATGGTGAGGACTGTCTCGCCTTACCAGAATATTTCTTACCACTAATAGAATACCTTCACTGGACACCCAACGGACCCGGTGTATACCAACTAAGGTAGCCTGACTTAGATGAGTAATGACGAGGATTGCCTAGTCTTACTTAAAATCAAACTACTACTTATATCACCAATAAATTAAACACCTAACCCAACCAGGGTATACCAACAGTATGGCGACCAACACTAACCAACAAAAAGTTGGGATTATGTTAAAACCCAGCAACCTTAAAACACCAAACGAGACCGGGAGAGCCTCCAAACGTTACAGGAAAGAGTCGGGAGATAAAGAAACTTGTAACAGATGTGACAAACAACTGGTCAATGGCTCGATCATTTGCGACGGGTGCAAACTGGACTTTTGCCCCAAACATGAAGGTATGTCTGAATGTCTGAAGCACCTCTAGGTTGTATAATGAGAGGAGAAGCAGACAACCTTAGATGGGCATGTAAAAGCTGTGAAAACACTCTACCATGTCTAGAGAAAATAGATGCTACCCTTGAGGCACTACAACATTCCAACAATGAAAGATTAAACAACCTTGAAATTAAATTCGATACATTGGAGGAAAGAATAGATGTCAAAATCGAAAAGGGGCTACAAAAGATAAGAAAGAGTGTCTATTCAGACGTGAAGGACGATATAATAAACGATCTTGACACACGTGTAGTCGCTTTAGTTGAGGAACGCTGAAGAGAAATACAGGACAGAAGAAGTCGAGACAATAACCTTGTATTGTTCAACGTTCCGGAAAACGTACAGAAGACGACGCTGCACGAAAAGAACAGGAGAGGTGGATATCAGAATAGTCGCCAAAAGTATAGAGATTGAAAATATGGACTTGACAACACACTTTCGACTGGGAAAAAGGGAGGAAACAAAAACACGTCCACTCAAAGTTGTACTCAACGGTAAAAAGCACAAAAAAACTACTTCTTGAGAAGGCTAGCAACATCCTCCGGAGCGCCCCAGTTGGACTAAAAAGAACCATCATATCGAGGGATCTCACCAAAAAGCAACAAGAAGAACGTAGGGAAAGATATGCCAAGAAAAAATCCCAACTCAAACCTGTAGAGCCCGCCAGCCCAATTCAACGAGATTACTCTGAGGTTGCCACCAGCATAATCGATAATATCGGTACCCAGAGAATCGTGTCAGTAGAACAATATGCCAATATCTACAATGATGACACCCACGACGACGAAGCGACCAGAGCCCCTCCAATCCCAATATCACCCAACGTCGACGGATACTAGGACCACTGTTTTACCAGCACCAGCACCAAGACTAGCAGATATGTAAATACCATGAAATTTGTATATGCAAATGTGGACACTCTAACCAACAACAAGAAATAAGAATTGGAAAACATTATAGATCAGGAGGGAACTGACATCATCTGCCTGACTGAAATTTTCCCCAAAAACCCTATCCTACCTCTAACGGAGGAAAGCTACTCGTCTAATAATAGTCGGAGATTTTAACTATCGAGAGATCAACTGGGATCCACTGGGAAACCATGAATACCACAGTCAATGTTAGCCACCCTGCATCTATTTATTTGGAAAATATACAGGACCTTTTTCTTTTCCAATGCTTCGAAAGGGAAGGGAATGCACCCTCCTTGCTCGACATCATACTTGTTAACAAAGAAAATATGCTAAACAAGAGCGATGTAACCTATCTCCCCCGTATAGGGAAGGGTGACCACATCATCATGCCTTTTAAAATTAACTGCTATGTCGAAAATGAGCCATCAAATGCACAAACAACTAGAAACTTTCATAAGGGTAATTACACTGCAATAGAAAAGGATCTTGCACAAGCAGACTGGTCTAAATTTAACAACTATCTCAACACCGAGGAAGCTTGGAACTGTTTTTTTGTTAACCTATCAAATATTGTAAAGAAACACGTACCAGAGAACAAGCGATTCCGAGGTAACTCCAAGAGACCACTCGACCACAAGACCATCGAATCAATCCACAGGAAACATAAAAAATGGGAAAAATACCTCCATTGTAAGACAGATCAAAACCCGAACAATGCAAGCAAGCAAAAAAACGAGGTTACAGCTAACAGCAGGCGATCAAACTCTGTACACGAACATAAACTGGCTGACGAGATCAAAATCAATCCAAAGAAATTCTGGAAGTATGTGAAATCAAAAAGGAAAACAAAATCAACCATAAACCATAAACAGACTGGAAAAAACTAATGGAGAACACACACAATCTGACCAAGAAGCTGCGGACACATTGAATAATTACTTCTCCTCAGTTTTTGTCGAAGACGTGACGGATGGACTCCCAAACATTACTATGAAAATACCAAACACACCACTGAACAGGATCGAAATAACTGAAGAGCTTGTACAAAAAGCAATACAAAAGGTCAATCCCAACAAAAGCCCTGGGCCTGACGGTCTTTATCAGAAATAAAGATGCCGTTATCACTGTTTAAAAAATCACTCCAAGAAGGAAAATTACCGAATGCTTGGAAGGAGGCCAATGTAACACCTATCCACAAAAGTGGCTCAAAAACGAAACCTTACAACTATCGTCCAATAAGCCTAACTGCTGTGGCTAGCAAAATTCTACAACGAATCATCAGGGATAAACTTCCTAACAAACTGCCAACACGGCGTCAGACCGGGTAGATCATGCACAACCAAACTACTAGAATCCTTGGAAGATTGTATGGTAGGGCTAGACAAAGGGGAGAGAACTGCTGTAGTGTACCTAGACTACAGCAAAGCCTTTGACAAAGTGTCTCACAGAAGGCTACTACATAAACTCTCGAGTTTCGGTGTGGAAGGCGAAACCCTCAACTGGATAGAAGACTTTTTGAAGAACCTAAAACAAAAAGTAGTAGTGAACGGTTCAGAGTCAAGTTCAATAAACGTCACGAGCGGGGTCCCACAGGGGAGTGTGTTAGGACCAATACTCTTCCTAATATATATCAACGACTTCCCAGCTAACATTTCCAGTACTACAAAACTTTTCGCAGATGATTCAAGAATCTATAGAACAATTAACAGCAAAGATGATACAGATCATCTCCAGTCAGATCTTAACTCAATCTGTGATTGGACCGTCACATGGCTCATGAAACTCAACGTGGACAAATGCAAACATCTCAACATTGGACAGACGAGGGACAATCACCAATACACTATCAAGCAGGATGATCAGATACACAATATATGTACAGTAGACAGTGAAACAAAACCTCGGAGTCATTGTAGACAGCAAGGCAAAATTTGAAAATCACATATCAACCTCTGTATCAAAAGCCAATAGTAACCTAGGACTTATCTTTAGAACTTTTACATTTATGGACAAAAATATGTTTTTATCACTGTTCAAATCTCTCGTCCGGCCACACCTTGAATATGCAAGTGTTGTCTACTCACCATATTTGCTAAAAGACATCAAACTACTGGAAAAGGAGGGCAACTCGTCTAGTTCCCAGTCTAGCAAACAAACCCTACTCGGAGAGATTGTGCCACCTAGGATTACCTACTTTAGAGTACAGAAGACACCGAATTGACGTGATCCAAACATACAAGATCACTAAAACCCAGGATTCCAGAACAAGAGGGAACAACAAAAAGCTTTTTAAAAAGAGAACCAATAGACAATTAAACAGCTTTAGCAACAGGGTTGTGGAGTCCTGGAATAGTCGGTAAAACCATGTGGTATATGTACCTAGTGTAAATAGTTTTAAACACAGACTCAACAAGTTTTGGTCTGAACAACCCTGTAAATTCAATGCCTCCTGCTATACGCAAGATCCAGTCAGATCATTTAATATCTTAACTCACCTTTTAACTGTAAGATTTCTGGATTTTAATTCCTCTATATCAATACGCACCGGAAGTCGAGTATCAGTACAGGAACATTAAAATGCGCCGCAAGAAGCTACCTGAAGCTTTCCATTGGTGTCGACAACTATCATCGACTACTTCTTAGAATATTTCAAAATGTCCAAATGTAAATGGAAGATAGGAAAAAGTATAATATTGAATAGTTTAATATTGTACTTAGTTATAAATACGATGCATTAATTTCAATGTACACGCGAGTGCATGTGTATACAGTTTAGACAAGGTTAATAGAACGCACCTTGCAATCACTGTCACACAGAAGCTTTTGTTAAATATATATATATGGCGACGTGAGGTTGTGGAAGAGTGAATGAAACGTATCATAGCAGAAAGGTGGGTGTTAGTTCCATTATCTCTTAAACTTATATTTTCCATATGTGTTTATATGTATTATGTATGTCCAACCCCATTCCTGGTGTTCTCCCATGTTGCAAACCAACGACTATTGTGATTTTAAAATACACATGGAAGTTTTAACAATACTATCTGCCAATTGCCAGGGTCTTGGTGATATAGCGAGACAAAAAGACGTATTTGCATACTTGAGAAATAAAAATTATAATATATATTTTGTCTTCAGGATACACATTTTACAGCAGAAAAGGAAAAATTTAATTCGGGGTAATTGGGGTCTTGACTGTCTTTTTAATTCCTACAATTCAAATTCTAGAGGGGTTGCCATTCTTTTTAACAACAACTTTGAATACAAGATTTTAAACACTATAAAAGATGACAATGGGAATATTTTAGCTTTTAACATCCAAATAGAAGGTGAAAAACTTACACTTATAACTGTATATGGTCCTAACAGTGACAGACCAGATTTTTATGAAACAGTGGGAAATATTTTAACAGATTTGGGAAATTTTCAGTTTGTTATATGTGGGGATTTTAATTTAGTTATTGATCCAAAATTAGAATGTGACAATTATCGGCAAATAAATAACCCCAAGGCCAGAGATAAAGTTTTAGGACTTAAACAAGAATTAGGTATGATAGATACTTTTAGAGAATTAAATCCGGATACAAGAAGATACACTTGACGTAGAAGAAATTCATGTAAACAGGCAAGATAAGACTACATTTTTATATCCGATGGACTGCTCCTAAGTTTAACTGCTTAGTCTATTGAGCCAGGATATCGCTCAGACCATTCCATATCAGTTATAAGTTTAAGCTTCACAAAATTTCAAAAGGGGAGGAGGTTATGGAAATTCAATAATTCATTACTTCAAGATTCAGAATATTTAAATGCCATTATATCTCTAAATGTGAACAGTAAAAATCAGTAAGTGGTACCAATTTGCATTATGGACAATATTGAAGATGTTTCTTTGGAAGACTTGATGTTTGTAATTAAAGTAAATTGAAGATATTCAGGAACTAGAAAGGGGACACTATCAAGTAATATTGAGTTAAACAATATTGACATAAAAAGAGAGAATTAGAAAACTTAAGAAAGCATAAATTAATGGGCAATATGATACGTTCACGAACAAAATGGATAACTAAAGGAGAAAAGCCAACTAGGTACTTTTGTGGGCTAGAATCTAGAAACTTCACCAGTAAAATGATTCCAAAGATAGAAAAAGACGATGCTATAGTGATTTTAGAACAGACAGAAATTCTAAATGAAACAAAACTTTTTTATGAAAATTTGTACAAAAGAAATACTGCCATACAGGATGTAAACTTAGAGGACTTGTTTGATTTATATGATATACCTAAATTATCTCCCCTAGAATCATTATCATTAGAAGGACAAATTACTATATCTGAAATGGCAAAAACAAAAATGAAAATGAAAGATAATAAAAGTCCTGCTTCCGACGGCTTTAAAGTATTTTGGAAACAACTTCATTGTCAGGTCAATCAATTTTGGTTATTCAGTTTCAGAACTGTCAGTTACTCAAAATCAAGGAATTATAACATGCATCCCAAAAGGCGACAAACTCCGTAATAAACTAAAAAATTGGCGTCCATCACACTTCTCAATACTATTTATAAGATGGCATCCGGCACGATAGCAGAAAGACCAAAAACTTTAATAACTAAATTAATTAGCAACAGTCAAAATGGTTTTATTACAGGTAGATATATTGGAGAAAATACATGTCTTATTTATGATTTAATGCATTATACTGAAGAAAATGACATACCTGGTCTTCTATTGTTAGTTAATTTTGAAAAAGCTTTTGACTCTGTGTCTTGGAATTTTATTACAAAAACTTTAAATTTCTTCAATTTTTGACTATCACTTATTAACTGGATCAACCTTTTTCATCTTATGTCCTGAAATTTTATCGATTCTATTAAGAAATAATTCAGATATCAGCGGCATTGTTGTAAATAACAAAGAAATTCTTTTATCTCAGTTTGCTGATGATACGTCTGTTATCCTTGACGGTTCAGAAAAATCTTTAAATGTAACGCTACAACAACTTAACAATTATGCCAGAATTTCAGGCCTTGAAATGAATTTCACCAAGACCCATGTAATCTTGATAGGCAGTTAAAAATATAGTAATAATAAATATACAACAGAGCACAATCTTTTGTGGGGAAGTACACGTTTTAATTTGCTAGGCATTGAATATGATGTTGATTTACATAGAGTAGTTAAATTAAACTTTGATAAGAAACTTGTTAAACTTAAATCTCTCATAAGTTCGTGGAATAGAAGAAATCTCACTCCAATAGGTAAGATATTATTAAAACATTGCTAATTTCACAATTTAATAATCTTTTTATAGCTCTTCCAAACCCACATGACTCTTATATATATACATAAAAGAAAAAACATATCATACAAATTTTTGTGGTGCGGAAAGACTGATAAAGTTATACGTGATGTTATAATTAAGTCATATGAACAGGGTGGTTTGAAAATGATTCATTTAAAGTCTTTCATAACAGCACTAAAGGCAACGTGGGTACGGAGGATCTATAAATAAGATGCTAGTTGGACTTTCGTTACTGAAAACTACATTGATAAGCTGAATTCATAAATTGAAAATTATATGTGAAGAATGTAAAAATACATTTTGGAAAAACGTTCTAGAAGCATTGTAACAAACAATAGTGTCGTCCAGTATATATAGTGAAAAAATATGTGAAAATCCTTTGTGGTATAAACAATAAGCCTGTTTTCTGTACAGAGTGGTATAGAAAAGGAGTGTTTTTTTTATATCTGATGTTATTAAAGAAGATGATTCTTGTTATAATTTTGTAGAATTTCAACATAGATATGATATTAGGTCCAAATTTTTAACTTTTCACAGTATAATTAGTGCTATAAAACAGTTTATAAATAGTAAACAAGAAATCTTTGATTTAGAAAAGAGTATTTGTTTACCTAATATACCTTGAAATCTTAATGTTATATTAAGGAAGGCTAAAGGGGCACAGGATATTTACGCTGTTTTAGCCCAAAATCATACAAAACCTACGTCACAAAAGAAATGGTTTACGGTTTTTTAACATTCAGGACAAATTATAGATTAAGATGAAAGTCATTCAAGGTCAATAATATTTTCAAACTTGATGGCCAATTACCTCGCCGTGTTATGTATCAAATAGTAGGACTGTAGACCTTGTAGAACTTTAGAAGAAATTGTTTGAAGTCATTATCTTGAAATAGCACATATGAAGTTTGACCCCTGAATAACTCAAAACTCGACCTGGTAAACTCAAAATGTTTTCTACCAAAAATGTGCGCGTTTGTGTTGTCCATATCACACCTGAATATAAAGTGAACCTATCGAACAATTTTCGAAATATTCTTGATTAAAGAAATTTTAATTTTTTAAACATTTGACATTTGTGACCTTAATTGTGACCTTGATAGTTGATCAATGTCGACCCTTTTTTTCAAACCTGATACCCAAACATCTTAGCATCTTAAATATGAAATATCAAGACTCTAGACCTTGTGGAACTTAAGAAGATGATTTTTTAAGGTTGGTACCCAATATAGTGCATTTTAACTTTGACCCCTGCCGAAAACCGGAAGTTGACATATTTTGTTAAAACAATATGAAAGAAAAAGTTTGCTCTTGCCTATCTCTATATGATATTTAAAGATCAACTTCGTGCTTGATATCGTTAACGAAATATGTTGGTATAGGCTGTTAACCAATCAGAGTTCGTGGCGGCCATCTTGGAATATATTGCTCCAAAAAGTAACATAAGTTCGTAAGGACCCTAGAGGAATACATGTACCAATTGTGGTTAATATTGCAATGGCAGAATTGGAGAAGATCGTTGAAGTTTGTAAAAATAGTGTCGGATTTCAAAAAAATAAAAATATTGTGACTTTTGACACAGCAGCGAGCGTTTTTATTTAACTTTTTTTTGAGATAAAGCACTGACAAAAAAGTTAGCCCCGAAGATGATCTACATATAATATAATTGCATCAATTCTGTAAATTAAATCGTTTTTGAGTAATGGTCATTTTAAAATTTTAAGGTATGACGTCATGGCGGCCATATTGGATTTTTGACCTACTTGAAAATGTCGCAATGACACCTTCAGATATAGACCTACAACACACTTTTCGGATTTCAAACTTATCTTTTACCAATCAAAAGATAGACTGGACAAAATATGGAAGAAGAATAAGAAGAAGAAAAAGAAGAATAAGAAACATAACAAAAACAATAGGTCTTTTCACCAGTTGGTGAAAAGCCCTAATAAGAAGAATAAGAAGAAACATAACAAAAACAATAGGTCTTTTCACCACTTGGTGAAAAGCCCTAATTATCATTATACAATAAAGAAAGGTTTGCAAAACCACACTCTTACGATATAATTCATGCAGTTCAATACAGTAAATGTATTCTTACTTTCTCTATGCCCCCTACGCAGAAGACACAGAGGAAACCATCGCCTCTTCTGCAGGGTTGTACACACGTGATATGCTAGTTCAATGGAACAATACTCAGATAGCACTCCAGGTAAAGAGAAAAGGTCAGATTTATAGGATCACATGAAATAGAACAGATCATGTTTATGTGAACGCTAGTTAAAGATATAGCCATGTTAGTGTTTGATAGGTGAGAGTCTATCCTGTACAACAATACCTTACAACCCTCACAGGTAGCGGTGCCGTAGTGAACTCCCATCGCCTTCCCCGTACATATACGACACTTCCCGAATGGAAACGAGACCGATTCATCCGTCATCATTAGTCCTTATTAAGAACCTGTTAACGTTGGTAAATCCTTATACCTCTGTTTGTCTGTCAAAACGAAAGTCTCCAAAGAATGTATATATACACGAACAAATGTTTCTACAGGCAAAATGTTGCAAACAATTCCTCCAGGTGCATGTTACATCTGTATATTTAACCTCCAATGCGTGCGTGAAATGTTGTAGTACCCTGGTATCCAAGGCCACACAACTAGAACACGTGATGCTAATTCGTTTTCTACCTGTTAAAACGTGTTGTGTGCACTAAGCGTGTATAACAGACAAAAACCAACACTCTGTGCTAGTCATGTGCTGGATACGGTCACGGCCAGTGATGCTATTGTATGTACATCACATGATTCTGTGAAGCATTCAATTTGTTCACGTGATATTTCAATCACGTTTTTGACAGACATAAAGCCAAGCTATCTACACGGGAGTAAAACATACCAAGTGATGACAAAGTTGTCTGTGGAAAGTCCCGATATAGAGCGTGAACTGGGCTTTTTATATATCATTCATAGGATTGGAAAATATCTTTCATAAAGGGGGTAAAACACCATTAACGAATCCTCTATATTGCGGTTATGTATAATTCTTTCCTAACAAGTTGTTGTACGTTATCACATCTATCTCACTTGAGTAATTTTGTATTATATTTCTTGACTTCCCCCTTATCACCGTATGTCGCGTAACTCCAGAGCTGTTACCTTACTCACATCTGAAACACTACAGATTTTATTAGGCTGTTAGCATGATTAAAGTTTCATATTACTGTAAGATTGCGCAGCTGTACTATGACGTATGGATTATTGTAGATCCCTGAACTCGGCGATCGTAGTTGGTTTTTGAGTCGCTTTTGCCGTCATGGAATGCTCTCGAGCAAGTCTAGCAAGGTTGTTTTAAGACTCTCCTTGAAATAAAGTTATGTTGTGTTATCAACGTAACCTTGTCCAGCGTATGTGTTCCTGTGTTCTTGTGAAGTGTTATTTAGGTGACTTTGTCCAGTGTACGTGTTCCTGTGTTTTTGTGATGTGATTTATTTACGTAACTTTGTCATGTGTACGTGTTCCTGTGTTTTTGTGAGTTGTAATTTACGTAACTTTGTCCAGTATATGTGTTCCTGTGGTCTTGTGGGGTGTTATTTACGTAACTTTGACCTGTGTCTGTGTTCTTGTGAGGTGTTATTTACGGTACTTTGTCCAGTGTACGAGTTCCTGTGGTCTTATGAGGTGATTTATTTACGTAACTTTGTCCAGTGTATGTGTTCCTGTGTTCTAGTGAGGTGTTATTTACCTAACCTTGTCCAGTGTATGTGTTCCTGTGTTCTAGTGAGGTGTTATTTACATAACTTTGTCCTGTGTATGTGTTTCTGTGTTCTTGTGAGTGGTTATTTACATAACTTTGTCCAGTGTATGTGTTCCTGTGGTCTTGTGAAGTGTTATTTACGTAACTTTCTCCTGTGTACGCGTTCCTGTGTTCTTGTGAGGTGTTATTTACGTAACTTTGTCCAGTGTACGTGTTCCTGTGGTTTTGTGAGGTGATTTAATTACGTAACTTTGTCCTGTGTGTATGTGTTCCTGTGTTCTTGTGAGGTGTTATTTACGTAACTTTGACCAGTGTACGTGTCCTGTGTTTTTGTGATGCGATTTATTTACGTAACTTTGTCATGTGTACGTGTTCCTGTGTTTTTGTGAATTGTTATTTACGTAACTTTGTCCAGTATATGTGTTCCTGTGGTCTTGTGGGGTGTTATTTACGTAACTTTGACCTGTGTCTGTGTTCTTGTGAGGTGTTATTTACGTAACTTTGTCCAGTGTACGTGTTCCTGTGGTCTTATGATGTGATTTATTTACGTAACTTTGTCCACTGTATGTGTTCCTGTGTTCTAGTGAGGTGTTATTTACGTAACTTTGTCCAGTGTATGTGTTCCTGTGTTCTTGCGAGGTGTTTTTTACGTAACTTTGTCCAGTGCATGTGTTCCTGTGTTCAAGTGAGGTGTTATTTACATAACTTTGTCCTGTGTATGTGTTCCTGTGTTCTTGTGAGGTGTTATTTACATGACTTTGTCCTGTGTGTGTGTTCCTGTGTTCTTGTGAGGTGTTGTTTACGTAACTTTGTCCTGTGTATGTGTTCCTGCGTTCGTGCGAGGTGTTTTTTACGTAACTTTGTCCAGTGAATGTGTTCCTGTGTTCAAGTGAGGTGTTATTTACGTTCCTGTGTTCTAGTGAGGTGTCATTTACATAACTTTGTCATGTGTACGTGTTCCTGTGTTCTTGCGAGGTGATTTTTACGTAACTTTGTTCAGTGCATGTGTTCCTGTGTTCAAGTGAGGTGTTATTTACATGACTTTGTCCTGTGTACGTGTTCCTGTGTTCTTGTGAGGTGTTGTTTACGTAACTTTGTCCAGTGTATGTGTTCCTGTGTTCTTGTGAGGTGTTATTTACATAACTTTGTCCTGTGTATGTGTTCCTGTGTTCTAGTGAGGTGTCATTTACATAACTTTGTCCTGTGTATGTGTTCCTGTGTTCTAGTGAGGTGTTATTTACATAACTTTGTCCAGTGTACGTGTTCCTTTCTTTTGAGGTGTTATTTACGTAACTTTGTCCAGTGTATGTGTTCCTGTGTTCTAGTGAGGTGCTATTTACGTAACTTCGTCCAGTGTACGTGTTCCTGTGTTCTTGTGTGGTGCTATTTACGTACCTTTGTCCAGTGTATGTGTTCCTGTGTTCTAATGAGGTGTTATTTACGTAACTTTGTCCAGTGTATGTGTTCCTGTGGTCTTGTGAGGTGATTTATTTGCATAACTTTGTCCTGTGTTCGTGTTCCTGTGTTCTTATGAGGTGATTTATTTACGTAACTTTGACCAGTGTATGTATTCCTGTGTTCTTGTGAGTTCCTGTGTTCTTGTGAGTTCTTATTTACATAACTTTGTCCTGTGTACGTGTTCCTGTGTTCTTGTGAGGAGTTTTTTACGTAAGTTTGTCCAGTGTATGTGTACCTTTGTTCTAGTGAGGTGTTATTTACGTAACTTTGTCCTGTGTACTTGTTCCTGTGTTCTAGTGAAGTGTTATTTACATAACTTTGTCCTGTGTACGAGTTCCTGTGTTCTAGTGAGGTGTTGTTTACGTAACTTTGCCCTGTGTTTGTGTTCCTGTGGTCTTGTGAAGTGTTATTTACGTAACTTTGTCCTGTGTGTATTTGTTTCTGTGTTCTTGTGAGGTGTTATTTACGTAACTTTGTCCTGTGTACGTGTTCCTGTGTTCTTGTGAGGTGTTATTTACGTAACTTTGTCCAGTGTATGTGTTCCTGTGGTCTTGTGAGGTGATTTAATTACGTAACTTTGTCCAGTGTATGTGTTTCGGTGTTTTTGTGATGTGATTTATTTACGTAACTTTGTCATGTGTACGTGTTCCTGTGTTCTTGTGA
This sequence comes from Mizuhopecten yessoensis, assembly GCF_002113885.1. NCBI lineage: Eukaryota > Metazoa > Mollusca > Bivalvia > Pectinida > Pectinidae > Mizuhopecten > Mizuhopecten yessoensis. Next base: position 131,884 of record NW_018479974.1, on the reverse strand, counting down.
GGTGTTATTTACGTAACTTTGTCCAGTGTATGTGTTCTTGTGTTCTTGTGAGGTGTTGTTTACGTAATTTTGTCCAGTGTATGTGTTCCTGTGGTCTTGTGAATTGTTATTTACGTAACTTTGTCCTGTGTATATGTCTTACTGTGTTCTTATGAGGTGCTATTTACGTAACTTTGTCCTGTGTGTGTGTTCCTGTGTTCTTGTGAGGCGTTATTTACGTAACTTTGTCCAATGTATGTGTTCCTGTGTTCTTGTGGGGTGTTATTTACGTAACTTTTTTCTTGTGTACGTGTTCCAGTGTTCTTGTGAGGTGTTATTTACGTAACTTTGTCAAGTGTACGTGTTCCGGTGTTCTTGTGAGGTGTTATTTACATAACTTTGTTCAGTGTATTGGTTCCTGTGTTCTTGTGAGGTGTTATTTACGTAACTTTGTCCAGTGTATGTGTTCCTGTGTTCTTGTGGGGTGTTATTTACATAACTTTGTCATGTGTGTGTGTTCCTGTGGTCTTGTGAGGTGTTATTTACGAAATTTTTGTCCTGTGTGTGTGTTCCTGTGGTCTTGTGGGGTGTTATTTACGTAACTTTTTCATGACATTGTGTGTGTGTTCCTGTGTTCTTGTGAGGTGTTATTTACATAACTTTGTCCAGTGTACGTGTTCCTGTGTTCTAGTGAGGTGTTATTTACATACCTTTGTCCAGTGTATGTGTTCCTGTGTTCTTTTGAGGTATTATTTACATAACTTCGTCCAGTGTGCGTGTTCCTGTGGTCTTGTGAGGTGATTTATTTACGTAACTTTGTCCTGTGTGTGTGTTCCTGTGTTCTTGTGAGGTGTTATTTACATAACTTTGTCCTGTGTGTGTGTTCCTGTGGTCTTGTGAGGTGATTTATTTACGTAACTTTGTCCTGTGTGTGTGTTCCTGTGTTCTTGTGGGGTGTTATTTACGTAACTTTTTCATGACATTGTTTGTGTGTTCCTGTGTTCTTGTGAGGTGTTATTTACATAACTTTGTCCAGTGTACGTGTTCCTGTGTTCTAGTGTGGTGTTATTAACGTAACTTTGTCCAGTGTATGTGTTCCTGTGTTCTAGTGAGGTGTTATTTACGTAACTTTGTCCAGTGTATGTGTTCCTGTGGTCTTGTGAGGTGATTTATTTGCATAACTTTGTCCTGTGTGTGTGTTCCTGTGTTCTCGTGAGGTGATTTATTTACGTAACTTTGACCAGTGTATGTATTCCTGTGTTCTTGTGAGGTGTTATGTACGTATATGTAACTTTGTTCAGTGTATGTGTTCTTGTGGAATGTTATAAATCCAGTCGGACTTGACTTTGATATTAGCACAAAAGAACATAAACGACCTGATTTGCATGCTTATCATACCCATGTTCGCCACATCCTCGTTGCTTTCAATACTTTTCTCCATTCCCCATGCTTTCTTCAATTGATCGTAGGACAAACGCACAATCGGTCATTTTTATTAGATTCCATAGATACAAATGTTTTATTCCATCGAATCCTGGTAATTTTACAATGGTTCAGCATGGCGGTGTGTATCATGTATGTTTCAAAACAGCTATTGTTGTAAGATGGGTCATGTTTTCCTTTTTAATTTTGTGTTCTATCGGTTTATCAAACCCACTACATTCTGTCGTTTATGAACTAAGCTGTATTGTTTTTTTCATGATGATAGTACAACTCACCAATTCACAGGCGCTGCAATTCCTTTTATGCTGAACTGCTTTATATCTGTATTTTTTTTATCATTTCCTTTCCCTCTCCATCCTGAAAATAGACCCAATCTGTGTAAAATACTTTGCAGCTGCTAAGTCCTTGACGGTGTACTGTCGACGCGAAGCTGGATTCGGGTAAAACGCAGTTTCGCTGTCCTTACCGCGACCAAGAGAGAGAACAGGCCTTGTACAAAATATTGGGATTACAATAAAATACGACGTCTTGCCTCATTGACCGCTGATGAAAGAAAGGAATTTGAAAATAGACTTTCACTAATTAACATTGGAAAAACACCTTCAATACAGGAATGCTCAAATTGTTCCTCGTTTGGCATGTAGGCGGATTCTAAAGTGATACGTTACATATGCTTCACGCGGGAAACCGTTTGAATTTTGCCGCTACTGCCTGAAAAGTTGGAATTCAGGATGTTCAACCAATTGCGGCATTGCATCGTGCACGGAAGAGCTTTGAAAAAGACCGTCGGATTAGATAGAAGTCCATCAATACGCGCTTGTCCTAATTGTGGATTGCTGATCGAGCACAAACAAGCATGTAAACAAATGACATGCTGCGGATGCGATCAGAAATTCTGTTTCATATGTCTGAAGAAAGCAAATTCTACAGGGGAGTACGTATACTAGTGTGGAAGTTTCAGGTCCCATTGTGAAATAGCAAATATCCAGACTGCTATCGGCCGAGCCGCACAAAACGTCACCTACCAACCTACACAAAACACAGGTTCCTCTTGTAACTTGGTCCGAACGATTACAGGGTCTAGCTTTTACAGAACATGACATCTGAACGAACACAAAGGACAAAGTGATATTTTGTGTATGCTATATAGTGTCCATCACTACACTCACGATGCTATACGATATTTTGGATCACCGTATTATGACTTTTGTATTATAATCAAATTGACTACCAGTATCCCTATGGGGTTTAACAGGAACCAATTACACTTCTGTACTACCGTGTTATCGCTTGTTTGAGTTTGAGAAAATTCTGTTTGCCGCCAATTCAACGGATAAGGACACTGTGATGTTTACAACTGTGTGTGCATTCAACAAATAGCCATTGAGAACTTAAATGTGTTGCTTTCTCTGTTCGTTCTATGCCAGAGTCACATTTCGATAGAATGCGTTTAATTTGTAGCCTCGCTACTTCTACCATCAAAGCTATTTTCCCCTATTTGTGACCAATACCTCTATTTGACTCCCTAGATATAACATCAGCAAATCTACAAACACGTGGGGGCAGTATATCCAGGTTTCACTGCACATAATGGCTCTTCCTATATATAGTATACATTGTTGTGGGATGGGCTTATATTTTGAAATATAAATAACACCCCACCTCAGACCAAGATTTACCTGTGCATTCATGACCTTAACACAATAACCTGTCAAATCATTCTTAAAATTTTCATATTGATATCAGGTGAGCCAATACTCATATCGGAAACATGGGAAGTTCTATCGTTTAATGGAGGTGATCATCTATGAACAGGTGTATGATGTACTGAATACACCTGGTCAGTGAACAGATTGAACCAACTGAAAACGATGCAAGTTGTTAAACTTGTGCCCAACTCCCATCGTATATAAATTACAATAAAATATCTTTAAAACAAACACGAAAACGAATGGATCGCCGGAAAAATACAAGTAAGGGTCAACGTAAAAGGTAATTTTGGTCTTACCATACCTGTTTCTTAAAGCATCACCCAAACGCATTATCCCATATACTCTAAATTATACAAATCATATATATTTCAAACCGTTATGCTGCTTTAGATTAATAAGAATAAAAAAATAATTAGAAAAGATTTAAGTGTTAGGGATAAGAAGTACATAAAGCGATTTCTCTTGAAAATATCTAAACGACTGACTTACGGAATGATACGTAATAGTTTAAACAAACGGTTATATTATCCCTTTTAAATAGAAGCAATCAACTAAACCACTAACTGGTGTCCATATAAGTTTTGGTTTTTATAATTATTTCTCTCTCTCGTAATTTTGCAGACGTGTGATATCAATTTGTGACAATGTACTTCAATTTAAATTTGTTTAATTCTATATCTTGTATCCCAAATTAGAAAGTTTGTTTATTTATAGCTGTTTGAAAGTACATACTGTACTTGCTCAGCAAAGTATTGAACTCGGGTGACATTTTATAACCAATTTAATAGTTTATTTGGTTAAAAGATTGAAGTGCGTGAACACTTAAACATAATGGCCTAGAGAGGCGATGATAGCTCGTTTGTGATTGGCTGAAATCCAAGAAGGATTTATCATGTCATCGGTAGAAGCCATACAGAAAGGCTGTTACTATTAGTCCAATGGCTGCATTGATATTTAACACCGTTGACCACCTCTTGTTCTCCTTCAGAAATCTCCTTGTCTGGGTCTCGTCAGTGCTTGGACTGGTCGCGCCGGAACTATCGTCAGGCATTCCACAAACAAAGTTACAGGCACGCTTTGCACATCCGACCGTTCTTTCATTCCCATCATCCGGTTCAGCTATTTGCACACCTGATATAAGAAGAGTCACAAACAGGTATAGAACTTGTTACCAGTAGCTTTTAAAAGATAAACATTCTTTATTTTACAACAATTATGAAACCGGTTATTACAACTGATATTAATCACGCTTGTTGGCACCACCCGACCGCCTAGAGATGAGGTGTAGCTTTTACATGATAGCTGCTAAATGCATTACATTATGACTATCTTAGGGACAGTTTTAGATATTCAGAATAAGGTGCTTTAAGGACGAATTGAGAATTACGTTCCAAACAGCATGTTTACACTCTATAATCAGTAAAACACATTCTACATCATACTCATTTGACTGAAATTCAAGGATATAGTAAGCAACATTTCGTACTGAGTAATGTGCACACTACATTAGTACTATACCAGTACACTATCAGGGTTGTTATTATAAACAGTGTTGACGAATACAACGCAGTGACGACTCGGAGAATTGTATGGGGGTAAGTAACAGGGTTTATTAATAGAAAATGTTGGCAGAGTAGGAGTGTCCTTAACCCTCCAAATCTTCAATGGAATTATAACAATTGAGTTCATAATGTAACGGTCTTACTTTTAAACGCTGACTACGGAACATGAGTTTAGAACATTTACACTTTAAACGCAGTAGAAATTTCTGTAATAGTTTCCTGTTATATAGTGTAGTGTCACAAATCACACTGGACATCATACCATTACTAGCCGGACGGTTATCCTTTGCCTGCTCGGTGTCACTGTCAGTAGAGTGGTCTCCCTTGTCTTCAGGTTTCATTCTGGTCCACCACGTCACTCCCACAAGCTACAATTAGAACAAACCCGTACCTAATATTGTTCTGCTTTAACCGGCAAGGGAAGTTGAAACAAACATTAACGGGATTGGTTTGTTTTAAAGGCGTCATTTCAGAACTATATCTTCTATGTTGTACAATAAATGAAGCTCCATAGTAAACATGTGAATCAAATGAACCAAACCAGACAAAAAATACCAAAAGATGAATTAGGAATAAATAAAAATATTCCACTTCTTACCTCCTCCTCTTCCTGTGGACGTGTAGCCAGACTTATTATGATGATAGCAGCAGAGGTGACGACGATCATAATGGAGCCGAAGTATGTGTAATGAACCCTTAGGAGTACCGGCGGACGAGTTTCCGGATCTCCGCACTCAGGCGCTGGGTAGGCAAAGTCTAACGCCATCCGTATCACTCCGCACATATGCCCGATGATAATACCCCAGAATGCTCCCTGTGGATGTAAATAACAACTGCATTCAAACAAAGTTTTTGTATTTGTAAGTTCAACAGAAAACAATAAAAGTGTTTCTCGAAAAATATAGACATTAAATGTTATTTTTTAATCTTAACGTAACAATAATAGTCAAGGTAAGGTTGACGATTTAAGATTCTCCAAATACAGCTTCGTACCTGTTCATTCATTCGTTTCCAGAAAACGCCCAAGACAAACAGTGCTCCGATCGGCGTGCCCAGGTAGCCCTGAATGGACTGGATGTAGTTAAAGAGTTGTCCTCCTTGTGATGATCTAACGAGGGGAATCCATGCAATACTGATACCACACAGGATTACAATGAAGATCCTACAAATGATATTTTTAGAATAGGATCATCGTAATAGACAGATGAAAGTTAAGTGTTTGATAAGGCAGCAGGTCATATTTTGTTTCTTCAATGTTTGTCAAACAGAATACAATGTTTGTCAAACAGAAAATACACAAGAAAACCCAAAATCTGCAGTGGTCCCAAGTTACTCGCCTCTTATGACAACAGTGGACAACAATGAACATGCAGTTGGACAAAACAGGACCATTCTGTCCCCAAACCCACAGGGTTACATACCATAATGAAGCAAACTAAATGTGTTAATGGTGTAACAAGTTAGGTTACCACACCTGCCCACGATGAGGAGTTCCCGCTGTGTGGCCCTCGGTCGGGCTCTGCGCCACAGGTCCATAGTGAATATTGTACTGGAACTGTTAAAGATGGAGGTCAGGGAGCTCATGATGGCCGACAGCATGACTGCCATCAACAGGCCACGCACACCTAGGGATAAAGGTCAGAGCAAAATAAGAAGCGTTGTTCTTAATCTATAAAGAATTCGATGAAGTAATTATCGTTAATTCAAATACATTTGATTTTATGTATTTAAAATCGTTACACATAGCGTTGCATCTATAACTTTTTAATGTTTTGAATATATATACACACTGTCAACTAGTTGGTTCAGATGTAAGGCCAGAAGTACAGAGTGACAGGAAAATGATCAGCGGAAGTAGGACCTGATAACTTGACAATCCATCCATGTAATACATGATCAAGCAACATAACACACATGGAGGCACGCCCTTAAATGACCTTCGCTGTTGATAGGACGTTAAACCCTGAACAACCAACAGACCAACAAGCTACCCCCATATACTACGCTATCCCACCAGTAAGTATCAGAGACAGGATGATGATGTACAGCCATAGTGGTAATTTGTTAGTCTATAGGTAAAGGAGATAGATAAGCAGTACAGAGCTAGAGCAGCACATCACCTGACTCTTACGAATCAACTGAAATAAAGTTTTTTTTATTTTTATTTTTCTGACATTGTATAATGTCTTTGAGTACAGTACATGTGTTTTTGAGATTTGGTTTTATTGATTTTGTTATAAATGTCATAGTTACCAGTTGTAATCATTTAAGGGCGTAACTCAATCTGGCCGTAGTCTGTTGGCCCATCGTATAGCATGGTTACCCGGTCACATGACACAGACAACGAGTTTACTAGCTGTTGTAATTACCGGAAATGCTAAATGTTAAACAGTACTTTGATATGTCCATGACTGGGGACACACCCCATTGCCTTCCTCACTTGAGTGGACGTTCTGCACTAATGCTGAAATAAGGCATTGCCAAGCAAGGTGCTAAGAAACACAAAGATAGTTTGGAAGAGCAGAGAAAATATGAATATCCCAAGTGTTGAAAGGAGTGCAGCAGATTTATTTCGGTCACTTTTGTGTCCCCAATTAGAGGGTACAAAAGCAAATCCCAAATTCTGCCAGGGGTTCAACTCTCATCAGGTGCCTCTTACAGCTTTAGTGGGTAACAGCATTTTCTTTTCTCAATCCCCGACCTGCAGTTCATTTGAATATATCTGCAATTAATTGTTTCATTGACTTAGAACTGCATAAGATTTGCTTGACGTAAGCTTACCAAAGGGGAGTAACTCCAATACCAACTTGGGGTAGGCTATGTTTGAACAGCCAGCCGGGTTGTCGCAAACCTCCCTGCAAATGTCTGGGTCTACGCACGCAACCTCGTCTGTGAAAAAAAAGGAACAAACAGTTTTATGTCATGAAATGGCATATTGCACACGCTTGGATCATTAGAAAAGGTGTAAAATTAATATTTCAAATAATATTGCATTCTTGACATACTATTTAGTTAGTGTACTTGTCTCGATATCAAAACTTACAAACACCAGTAACACTTGTGAATTAAACGTTGAAATTTTAGGTTACTGTTACGAAAAAAGGAGGATGTTTTCATCCTTACCTGGGAACAGAGCTCGACTAATCATCCCCGGGAAGATCATAAGGAAGATCGGCAGTAGTTTGAGGTAGCCGGCCATGATTGATCCCCCTTTGGCGTGAGACAGGTTCTTGGCCGCTAGAGTGCGCTGGACTATAACCTGGAATGACGCAGCATGGGGGACTTGTGATGAACAATTACAATGGGTTTCACCCAGGTGAATGACAAAGAATACCAACTATATAACATATATTAAGTGTGATGACATGCCGATAAATATCGCAAAATTAAATATCAAGTTATTGAGGTAGCACTAGTTAAGTAGAAACAAATATGTTTATCCACAACGGATAGTTTCCGCGTTTAGATCCTCTCATTCACTCGTCATCGTCATTTTCTTGATATACTCTCCTCCTCGCCCTGTAGTATAGTTACCATGTGTCTAACATTTAAGCATACCGACCATGTTAAGGGTGCAGAGCCAAGATAACAATTTATATTTAAAAAATATAACGTCCCTACCCATTCCAGTTGACTGTAGTCGACCTTTTAAGCATTACCTGATCACAGCACCAGTACCAGAGACAGCCTATGGAGCTCTGAAGTAACAGTCCCGGCCATGGATTGTCTCCCGTGATCGGATCCCTGAAGATGTGGAAAGCGTCATCACGCGGGAGACCGCACGTGCTGTTGGGCTCGCGCACTGAGGGCACCGCCTCCATATATAACCGCTGCAGGTTGTTATACCCTCCGATCTTGTTAAAACCTTATTTTTTACAAGTGTTAAAAATCATTCGAAAATCATTTTCATGTTTAGTGATAAGTAAAAGTCTCAGGACAAATGCGTTACAGTGCAATAAAACTCGTCTTAATGACACTGATTTGAATGTTATTGCAACAACGTAAATGTTATTACAACTTTTCGTATATACAACTTAATTTTAAACTAGAATGTATCTAAACAAAAATTAGAGTTGAATATAAAAGGATTTAAAATTATCATCTAATGACAACAAGCACATTTTTGTTATTTTAAAGTTGCGTTAACGACACATTAAGGCTATCTTGGTTTGAACAACCAGGCCATGAAGAGATAAGCGTTTCCAAAGGATAAACTAAACACACAGTCGTTGAGCATTTTTTTAGAATCATCCGACGGTACTTAAGCTGGAAATCAAAGATAAGGAATCACAGAGTTGGTTGGTTTCTAGACTTACTTATGCCCACCAATGCCAAGGCACCAATGGTCATGACTCCGGTCTGGAAGGTGTCGGTGTAGATGACGGCGGCCAGTCCACCTGTAGGGGACACAGACAATCAATGTTATTACTAGTGTCCTTGTGGCATTAAATATGTTTAAATGAAAACAGAAATGTTAGTTAATATATAATGCAATCAAGGGCTGTGCAATACATGTCTAATGTTTCTCCTGTAGAAAATATACAATCGTAGAAAAATCAATAGAATGGCAGAAATATACATGGAATAAAAGTTAAATGATAGACAAGTTACAGATACAAATGCAAATAAGTTAAGACTACTTACCGAGTATGGTATAAATTGCTGTTACCCCCAGCAAAGCCACGATACTGAGGTACATGTCCCAGCCCAGAGCCAGCTGTATGAATAACGCCCCGGCAAATATACTCACCTATAAAACACAAGGAAACTAATATAGAAGGTAGCAGACACAAGCATGTACGTTCTCGTGTGTAAGACCAATATATACTCACTTGTAAAACAATTAGTTTACATTTATCATCCCTATTTCCATCGCCCTTTCATATTTCCTACTGCTGGAGAGAAAGGTCATGTTACTATCATAATGTGATAATAAATAGTACTATAATGTTAGTCATATCCAATAAAACACGCCTCCAACAAGACACTCTTCAATCGAACCTGTGAATTTGTTTAGTCAACCAACGTTGCCACCAACCCTTTCAAACGCGCCCAATACTCACGGCCAACTTGGTGATGATATATAATATGAGGGCCAGCACACTGAGATAGATCCGGATCCGATAACCACCGAACCGCTTCTCCATGTACTCCGGGAGGGTGTATACCTGTGTGACGTCATACAAAGAGTGTTATTGGAACATTTGTGTGGGGAAGGGTGCTATTTATGTTGCAGATTTGATCAAGTAAGCAAAGTATCGCGGGAAAATACTCTCAATAAACTAGGTAAATTGTCAATGATAACAGCCTTGGTGTGGGAAGGTTTTACTCAACAGTGCGGTCGTATAAAGAAAAGTCACTTAATTAAAACATCAAAACCGAATGATGCATTACATTTTACATGAAAAACGAGCATGCTTTTAACAGAAGTTGACGAATACTTTGCACGAACCGAAGTCGACGAGGGACTTAGTTTGTCAGATATATAGCAGGAAACTTAGTTCGCCAGATATATAAGAAGAGACTTAGTTTGTCAGATATATAACAGTAGACTTAGTTTGTCAGATATATAGAAGGAGACTTAATTTGTCAAATATATAACAATAGACTTAGTTTGTCAGATATATAGAAGGAGGCTTAGTTTGTCAAATATATACCAGTAGACTTAGTTTGTCAGATATATAGCAGGAGACTTAGTTTGTCAGATATATAGCAGGAAACTTAGTTTAACAAATGTATAGCAGGAGACTATGTTTGTCAAATATACAGCAGGAGACTAACATGAACTTTACAAACATGTTGAGAAACTAACAGCGGCGAATAAATGGTGATATACTTACCCCGGCGGATATGTGGAGATATATTTACCCTGGCAGATATGTAGTGAGATACATACACCGGCGGATATGTAGTGAGATACTTACACCAGCGAATATGTAGAGGGATATTTACCCTGACGGATATGTAGAGAAATACTTACACAGGCGGATATGTGGAGATAGACTTACACCGGCGGATATATTAGAGTTAATAGAATCTTTCACCCCCTTGGGGGTGAGATAGGAGAATCTCAACCCGAGGGGAAGGATTCTTAAGTTGCCAAACACGAGGCTTTGCCGAGTGTTTGGCAACTTAAGAATCTTTCCCCGAGGTTTGTGATTCCCCTCTCTCACCCCCAAGGGGGTGAATGCTTCTTTTTCTCTTACCCTGTTCTCACATTGTGTATCAAACACACAATGTAATGATAACGTTACATGCTAAATTCAGGGTTGACGTGACGTTGATGGATTGTTGACGTGACGTTGATGGATTGATGACGTGACGTCATTGTATTGTTGACATGACGTCATTTTATTGTTGAAGTGACGTCATGCCATTGTCATGAATAGGGGAATCTCCCCGTCTCAACCCTAGGGTGAGACAATGAATTATCTTACCCTGGACAGGGATACCCACCATTTTACCGGTGTGAAATTTTCTTTTCTCTTACCCTGAACAGGTTATCCGCACTTTTACCGGTGTGAGATTAATAGAATCTTTCACCCCCCTTGGGGCTGAGACAGGGTAATCTCACCCCGAGAGGTAAGGTTCTTAAGCTGTCAAACACGAGGCTTGCCTGTCTCCCTCCCAAGGGGGTGAATGATTATTACAGAAGTATGCGTCCAATATATCTTCCGGGGTAATGATGATGTCGTGATTATTTTAATGATAATAGTACACGGCTGGTCCTATGACGTGAACATGTAGATGTGATAGTTATAATGCCTAGCGTTTATAACTATCACATCTACATGTTCACGTCATAGGACCAGCCGTGTACTATGACGTGAACATGTAGATGTGATAGTTATAAACGCTAGGCATTATAACTATCACATCTACATGTTCACGTCATAGTACACGGCTGGTCCTATGACGTGAACATGTAGATGTGATAGTTATAAACGCTAGGCATTATAACTATCACATCTACATGTTCACGTCATAGGACCAGCCGTGTACTATTATCATTAAAATAATCACGACATCATCATTACCCCGGAAGATATATTGGACGCATTAATCATTCACCCCCTTGGGAGTGAGACAGGCAAGCCTCGTGTTTGACAACTTAAGAACCTTACCTCTCGGGTTGAGATTACCCTGTCTCACCCCCAAGGGGGGTGAAAGATTCTATTAATCTCACACCGGTAAAAGTGCGAATACACCTGTCCAGGGTAAGATAAATACTCGCCCCGTCGGATATGTAGAGACATACTTACATCAGCGGATATGTAGAAAGATATTTACCCCGGAAGATATATTGGACACATACTTCTGTACCCCGGCGGATATGTAGAGACATACTCACGCCGGCTGATATGTAGAGACATACTCACCCCGGCGGATATGTAGAGACATACTCACCCCGGCGAATATGTATACACATACTCACCCCGGCGGATATGTAGATATATACTCACCCCGGCGGATATGTAGAGATATACTCACCCCAGCGGATATGTATAGACATACTCACCCCGGCGGATATGTAGAGATATACTCACCCCATCGGATATGCAGAGACATACTCACCCCGGCTGATATGTAGAGACATACTCACCCCGGCGGATATGTATAGACATACTCACCCTGGCGGATATGTAGAGATATACTTACCCCAGCGGATATGTAGAGAGATACTTACACCGGCGGACATGTAGAAAGATATTTACCCCGGAAGATATATTGGACGCATACTTCTGTACCCCGGCGGATATGTAGAGACTAATAGAATCTTTCACCCCCTTGGGGGTGAGACAGGGTAATTTCAAGCCGAGGGGTAAGATTCTTAAGTTGTCAAACACGAGGCTTGCCGAGTGTTTGACAGCTTAAGAATCTTACCCCGAGGGTTGAGATCACACCGTCTCACTCCCAAGGGGGTGAATGATTATTTTTCTCTTACCCTGTGCTTACCCTCTTATGTATTTTATATAGACGTTACATCAATGCAAGACAATGTTGATGTGATGGGGCTGAATTGTCGACGTGACGTCATTGTATTGTTGCCGTGACGTCATGGTATTGTTGTTATGACGTCATACAATTGTTGAGAACGTGTAAAGAACACGTGTAGCTTGTCTCAAACCTAGGGTGAGATTAATAGAATATTTCACCCCCTTGGGGGTGAGATAGGAGAATCTCAACCCGAGGGGGTAAAAGCCTCGTGTTTGACACTTAAGAATCTCTCCCCGAGGGTTGAGATTCCACTATCTCACCCACAAGGGGGTGAATGATTCTTTTTCTCTTACCCTGTTCTTTCATTGTGTATCATATGCACAATGTAATGATAACGTTACATGCTAAATTCATGGTTGACGTGACGTTGAATGGATTGTTGACGGGACGTCATTGTATTGTTAAAGTGACGTCATGCCATTGTTAGGAATAGGGGAATCCCCCCGTCTCAACCCTAGGGGGAGACAAGGAAATCTCACACCGGTAAAAATGCGTATACACCTGTCCAGGGTAAGAGAAAAGAAAATCTCACACCGGTAATATGGTGGATATCCCTGTCCAGGGTAAGAGAAATACTCATCCCGGCGGATATGTAAGGATATACTCACCCCGGCGGATATGTAGAGACATACTCACCCCGGCGGATATGTAGACAGGTAGGAAGAACCAGCCCAGCAGCAGGACCAGCGGCATACTCTGGAACAGACGTTAAAGCATACAACATGTACATCTCACAATACGTACAACATTACACGTCTGTTGATGTATAGACACAGACATACATACAGTACAGTGTGGGTTATACCCGACGAAATTATTACAAAACCTGATGACATACAGGCATTAAAAAAAAAACGAGCAAAACGAATATCTGACATTTTGATCATAATTTTTATTTTTACAGTTAAATTCTTATCGGCAGTACCATTACAGGTTACTTGCCAAAAGCCTACATATCGTGAAAAATGCATTAACTGGAAACTCAATTCCAAAGTCTTGTTTGGTCTTCCTGTTAAATGGTAAAGCGCAAAGAGGTCCAGGTGTACATGTTTATTCTTACTGAATGTGTCCCATTTGTGATCATAATCTCAACCACCACACCTACTGTTATAAAACACGGACTTTCAACTTCAACTTATGGTCATACGTCGCGCCATCAATTAAATTTGTAGTATTATAGAATATTTTGAAATTCTGTATTTAAAGTCTCTGTTAACATTTCTTCTTGCTTTAACTCATTGTTTACCACCATTCATCCTCGTTTTAAAACGAAATAACGCCGTAAAGTTTATGGTTGTATTAATAGTGGCGGACTTCACTGGCAATCGGTGACACATACATTTAGCTTGTTATACTCGGAACACCTCTTGAACAGTCAAGAGAAGTTATGTCATCTGTATGACGGGGATACTTACAAACCATTCGTAGGAGATCATGGCTATTCCAGCAGCCGCCCCCGTGCCGGCTAGTCCAACAAAGTGTTCACTGCCGATGTTACTGGAGAACAGGGATGCACCCACCTGTAATGATACAGTTATCACGTGTTTTACTCGTGTAATTAAACTGAGTATGGTAGTGTTCATATGATACATGACATTCTTTATACATTTCTTTAAAGTTAGATTCTTACTTCAGGAAAACAAACATTTGCCTGTATTGTTTAGCTTTTGTGATAATAAGGAGTAGATATTTACCATTAACTTTATGTTTGGAATCATTTTGAAGTTGAGTGACAAAGTCAAGAAATTTTAAATCAAAATAATGTTAATGCGTATAAGAGTATGTATAACTTTGTCAGCAAAACAACTGTACCGGCCACCAAGAGATGTTGCGCCCCGCCAGGAAGTAGCTATTGACGTCATTCCGGTTCCGGCGAAACACCGTCTGTAATTAATTGAAGCAGAACTGTTTCAGTGATTCGTTACTTTCGAGGTGTACTGTATCAATATACCAAGGTTTCCCGGGCTATGCTACGTAAAATTCTCATGAAAGTTTGACTGTCTTCCACAATTCAAAAAACATAGCTTGGGAAGAATCGTAATTCGATTCGCGGGAAATGGCATCTTATAATGGGCCCAGTCTAATGTTAACTTCACAACACCAACTTACATAGACTTAGTCAAAGATTTGTTTTAGACAGCTAATTAGCATGGCTTTAATGTTTGCTTTGTGGCAGTAACACGTGAAACAGAGGACCAGTATAGGCTAATTTTAGATTAATAACAGCTACAATGTTCTGATCATGGACTCGGTGTATACCTGGCCTACCTGTGTTTTGAATCTATTTCTACAGGTGATATTTATGGCAGCTTAAGATTGAAAATAAAAATGTATTGCTTCTATTTATCTGTTAAATAATGTTATACTGCCCAAAATCAATGAAAACCCTTTTTTACTTTAAAACAAATAATAACAGATTGTCCTCTTACATTTGAATTCAGGCGAGAGTGGCAATGTACTTATGGTCTCCTCTCGTGTTGTAAATAACGGGCTGTATCAGTGGCTTTGGCACTCGTAAGCACTAACACAAGAATCTTTCACTAACAAAGTATTAACATTTACTTAGAAGCTTTAATTCAATCCGATCGTAAATAAAGTAGGTTTGTGTGGCGTTCTGCTGGTCCCGCGCGATCTTATCTTCCCTCGCAGGACGTACCGCAGGATGGCATACACTAAAACATTGTCTTGTATTTATGGTAAGGTTTGGAGTGGTCTGGTCCGAGTTTTATTATAGATCTGGTATCGTGTGGTCCTCAAGGCTGGTCTCTTGGTGAGGTCCTGTGAGTCTGATCTCAGGCATTAGCCTGGTCTAGTATCCTTTATAAGCGCGCATACAAATCACTTGTTTCAACGGCTCCTCTTGCTGTGAGACACACAGTTGCAGATGCCACGGAAATGGGGTGTTGTTTTTGTTTTGAATTCTTCAACAACTACCCGTCCCAATGGGTTTACTTCTTAGTGTATACATTTAGAGATATTATGTTGATAATGATTTAATCGTTTGTCTTGCTTACTACTCCACAGCACGCCACACTATAAACTTACCTAGTTCGGATGGCATTCGATGTGCTGGACCACGTGTTCTAAACGTTTGGCTTATTTTGGTTTAACGTCCTATTAACAGCTTGTGCGCAGTGTATGCGTGCATGCGTGTGTGTATGCATGTGACATGGTAAGTTGTTGTGCTTGCCTCCTTGTAATAGCACGGATATGTACCAACTTTAAAGTGCCATCTCACTAAAATGCCATGCCGAAGGCACCCAGCACAGCATTCCGTCCAGTCACATTATACTGACAACGGGTGACCCAGGTGTTGCCTCTCCCTGAACGTTAAGCAGGGAATAGCAACTACCATTTTAAAGGCCTGGTGACAGAACCCATTGCCTTCCTCACCTGGGCAAACGTGTTAACGTCATTATTGTCATGACGTCATATTTGTAACGTTAGATACCACTGACCCTCGTCGGAAGATGGCTGTTCAATTCATTGAAAAAGCATAAACGATACATATTTTTATGCTTATGATGAATTTTGATAAGCTTATTTGAATTCATATGACATTTGAATACTCAATATGGTAAATATAAGCACTCAACTGTGTTCATATGGCATTTACGGTTTAGTTAAATTACACTGATTTGCAAAGTATAATGCCTAGCGTTTATAACTATCACATCTACATGTTCACGTCATAGGACCAGCCGTGTACTATTATCATTAAAATAATCACGACATCAGTTATATCAATGTGAACTTTAAATTTGAAGGTTAGAAAAAAAGAGAGACCAGACCACGAGGTCAAACCGTACCAGACCACGAGGTCAAACCGTACCAGACCACTGAGACTAGAACAAGGGGTCAAACGGGACAACACCACTCAGACCATATCAAGAGGTCAAACCGGACCAAGCCTCTGGGACTAGAACAAGGGGTCAAACCGGACAAGACCACAAAGACCAAAACAGGGGGTCAAACCGGAAAAGACCAGTGAGATCAGAACAATGGGTCAAACCGGACAAGACCAGTGAGATCAGAACAATGGGTCAAACCGGACAAGACCATTGAGATCAGAACAATGGGTCAAACTGGACAAGACCACTGAGATCAGAACAATGGGTCAAACCGGACAAGACCACTGAGACTAGAACAAGGGGTCAAACCGGACAAGACCACTGAGACTAAAACAAGGGGTCAAACCGGGCAAGACCACTGAGATCAGAACAATGGGTCAAACCGGACAAGGCTACTGCGACCAGAACAAGGGGTCACACCGGACAAGACTACTGAGATCAGAACAAGGGGTCAAACCGGACAAGACCAGTGAGATCAGAACAATGGGGCAAACCGGACAAGACCATTGAGATCAGAACAAGGGGTCAAACCGGACAAGACTACTGAGATCAGAACAATGGGTCAATCCGGACAAGACCACTGAGACTAGAACAAGGGATCAAACCGGACAAGACCACTGATACTAGAACAAGGGGTCAAACCGGGCAAGACCACTGAGATCAGAACAATGGGTCAACCCGGACAAGACCACTGAGACTAGAACAAGGGGTCAAACCGGGCAAGACTACTGCGACCAGTACAAGGGGTCAAACCGGACAAGACTACTGCGACCAGCACAAGGGGTCAAACCGGACAAGACTACTGCGACCAGCACAAGGGGTCAAACCGGACAAGACTACTGCGACCAGCACAAGGGGTCAAACCGGACAAGACTACTGCGACCAGAACAAGGGGGCAAACCGGACAAGACCACTGTGACCAGAACAAGAGGTCAAACCGGACAAGACCACTGTGACCAGAACAATGGGTCAAACCGGACAAGACCACTGCGACCAGAACAAGGGGTCAAACCGGCCAAGACTACTGCGACCAGAACAAGGGGTCAAACCGGGCAAGACTACTGAGACCAGAACAAGGGGTCAAACCGGACAAGACTACTGAGATCAGAACAATGGGTCAATCCGGACAAGACCACTGAGACTAGAACAAGGGATCAAACCGGACAAGACCACTGATACTAGAACAAGGGGTCAAACCGGGCAAGACCACTGATACTAGAACAAGGGGTCAAACCGGACAAGACCACTCAGATCAGAACAATGGGTCAAACCGGACAAGACTACTCAGATCAGAACAATGGGTCAACCCGGACAAGACTACTGCGACCAGAACAAGGGGTAAAACCGGACAAGACCACTGAGATCAGAACAATGGGTCAACCCGGACAAGACTACTGCGACCAGAACAAGGGGGCAAACCGGACAAGACCACTGTGACCAGAACAAGGGGTCAAACCGGAGAAGACCACTGTGACCAGAACAAGGGGTCAAA
This sequence comes from Mizuhopecten yessoensis, assembly GCF_002113885.1. Lineage (NCBI taxonomy): Eukaryota > Metazoa > Mollusca > Bivalvia > Pectinida > Pectinidae > Mizuhopecten > Mizuhopecten yessoensis. The sequence goes on along the minus strand of NW_018479974.1, from coordinate 113,847 downwards.
CCGGAAAAGACCACTGTGACCAGAACAAGGGGTCAAACCGGAAAAGACCACTGTGACCAGAACAAGGGGTCAAACCGGAGAAGACCACTGTGACCAGAACAAGGGGTCAAACCGGAGAAGACCACTGTGACCAGAACAAGGGGTCAAACCGGGCAAGACCACTGAGATCAGAACAATGGGTCAACCCGGACAAGACCACTGAGACTAGAACAAGGGGTCAAACCGGGCAAGACTACTGGGACCAGAACAAGGGGTCAAACCGGACAAGACTACTCAGATCAGAACAATGGGTCAACCCGGACAAGACTACTGCGACCAGAACAAGGGGTCAAACCGGACAAGACTACTCAGATCAGAACAATTGGTCAAACCGGACAAGACTACTGAGATCAGAACAAGGGGTCAAATCGGACAAGACCACTGAGATCAGAACAATGGGTCAAACCGCGCAAGACTACTGCGACCAGAACAAGGGGTCAAACCGGGCAAGACCACTGATATCAGAACAATGGGTCAAACCGGACAAGACTACTTCGACCAGAACAAGGGGTCAAACCGGACAAGACCACTGAGATCAGAACAATGGGTCAAACCGGACAAGACTACTGAGATCAGAACAAGGGGTCAAACCGGACAAGACCACTGAGATCAGAACAATGGGTCAAACCGGACAAGACTACTGCGACCAGAACAAGGGGTCAAACCGGGCAAGACCACTGAGATCAGAACAATGGGTCAAACCGGACAAGACTACTGAGATCAGAACAAGGGGTCAAACCGGACAAGACCACTGAGACTAGAACAAGGGGTCAAACCGGGCAAGACCACTGAGACTAGAACAAGGGGTCAAACTGGACAAGACCACTGAGACTAGAACAAGGGGTCAAACCGGACAAGACCACTGAGACTAGAACAAGGGGTCAAACCGGGCAAGACCACTGAGACTAGAAAAAGGGGTCAAACCGGGCAAGACCACTGAGACTAGAACAAGGGGTCAAACCGGACAAGACCACTGAGACTAGAACAAGGGGTCAAACCGGGCAAGACTACTGCGACCAGAACAAGGGGTCAAACCGAACAAGACCACTGAGATCAGAACAATGGGTCAAACTGAAAAAGACCACTGAGACTAGAACAATGGGTAAACCGGGCAAGACCACTCAGACTAGAACAAGGGGTCAAACCGGACAAGACCACTGAGACTAGAACAAGGGGTCGAACCGGGCAAGACTACTGCGACCATAACAACGGGTCAAACCGGACAAGACCACTGGGATCAGAACAATGGGTCAAATCGGACAAGACCACTGTGACCAGAACAACGGGCCAAACCGGACAAGACCACTGAGACCAGAACAAGGGGTCAAACCGTACAAGACCACTGATATCAGAACAAGGGGTCAAACCGGACAAGCCCACTGGGATCAGAACAAGGGGTCAAACCGGACAAGCCCACTGGGATCAGAACAAGGGGTCAAACCGGGCAAGACTACTGCGACCAGAACAACGGGTCAAACCGGACAAGACTACTGAGATCAGAACAACGGGTCAAACCGGACAAGACTACTGCGACCAGAACAAGGGGTCAAACCGGACAAGACCACTGAGATCAGAACAATGGGTCAAACCGGACAAGACTACTGAGATCAGAACAAGGGGTCAAACCGGACAAGACCACTGAGACCAGAACAAGGGGTCAAACCGGGCAAGACCACTGAGACTAGAACAAGGGGTCAAACCGGACAAGACCACTGAGATCAGAACAAGGGGTCAAACCGGACAAGACCACTGAGATCAGAACAAGGGGTCAAACCGGACAAGACCAGTGAGATCAGAACAATGGGTCAAACCGGACAAGACTACTGAGATCAGAACAATGGGTCAAACCGGACAAGACTACTGCGACCAGAACAAGGGGTCAAACCGGACAAGACTACTGAGATCAGAACAATGGGTCAAACCGGACAAGACTACTGCGACCAGAACAAGGGGTCAAACCGGACAAGACTACTCAGATCAGAACAATGGGTCAAACCGGACAAGACCACTGAGACTAGAACAAGGGGTCAAAACGGACAAGACCACTGAGACTAAAACAAGGGGTCAAACCGGGCAAGACCACTGAGACTAGAACAATGGGTCAAACCGGGCAAGACCACTGAGACTAGAACAAGGGGTCAAACTGGACAAGACCACTGAGACTAGAACAAGGGGTCAAACCGGACAAGACCACTGAGACTAGAACAAGGGGTCAAACCGGGCAAGACCACTGAGACTAGAACAAGGGGTCAAACCGGGCAAGACCACTGAGACTAGAACAAGGGGTCAAACCGGACAAGACCACTGAGACTAGAACAAGGGGTCAAACCGGACAAGACCACTGAGACTAGAACAAGGGGTCAAACCGGACAAGACCACTGAGACTAGAACAAGGGGTCAAACCGGGCAAGACCACTGAGACTAGAACAAGGGGTCAAACCGGACAAGACCACTGAGACTAGAACAAGGGGTCAAACCGGACAAGACCACTGAGACTAGAACAAGGGGTCAAACCGGACAAGACCACTGAGACTAGAACAAGGGGTCAAACCGGACAAGACCACTGAGACTAGAACAAGGGGTCAAACCGGACAAGACCACTGAGACTAGAACAAGGGGTCAAACCGGACAAGACCACTGAGACTAGAACAAGGGGTCAAACCGGACAAGACCACTGAGACTAGAACAAGGGGTCAAACCGGACAAGACCACTGAGACTAGAACAAGGGGTCAAACCGGACAAGACCACTGAGACTAGAACAAGGGGTCAAACCGGGCAAGACCACTGAGACTAGAACAAGGGGTCAAACCGGACAAGACCACTGAGACTAGAACAAGGGGTCAAACCGGACAAGACCACTGAGACTAGAACAAGGGGTCAAACCGGACAAGACCACTGAGACTAGAACAAGGGGTCAAACCGGACAAGACCACTGAGACTAGAACAAGGGGTCAAACCGGACAAGACCACTGAGACTAGAACAAGGGGTCAAACCGGACAAGACCACTGAGACTAGAACAAGGGGTCAAACCGGACAAGACCACTGAGACTAGAACAAGGGGTCAAACCGGACAAGACCACTGAGACTAGAACAAGGGGTCAAACCGGACAAGACCACTGAGACTAGAACAAGGGGTCAAACCGGACAAGACCACTGAGACTAGAACAAGGGGTCAAACCGGACAAGACCACTGAGACTAGAACAAGGGGTCAAACCGGACAAGACCACTGAGACTAGAACAAGGGGTCAAACCGGGCAAGACCACTGAGACTAGAACAAGGGGTCAAACCGGACAAGACCACTGAGACTAGAACAAGGGGTCAAACCGGACAAGACCACTGAGACTAGAACAAGGGGTCAAACCGGACAAGACCACTGAGACTAGAACAAGGGGTCAAACCGGACAAGACCACTGAGACTAGAACAAGGGGTCAAACCGGACAAGACCACTGAGACTAGAACAAGGGGTCAAACCGGACAAGACCACTGAGACTAGAACAAGGGGTCAAACCGGACAAGACCACTGAGACTAGAACAAGGGGTCAAACCGGACAAGACCACTGAGACTAGAACAAGGGGTCAAACCGGGCAAGACCACTGAGACTAGAACAAGGGGTCAAACCGGACAAGACCACTGAGACTAGAACAAGGGGTCAAACCGGACAAGACCACTGAGACTAGAACAAGGGGTCAAACCGGACAAGACCACTGAGACTAGAACAAGGGGTCAAACCGGACAAGACCACTGAGACTAGAACAAGGGGTCAAACCGGACAAGACCACTGAGACTAGAACAAGGGGTCAAACCGGACAAGACCACTGAGACTAGAACAAGGGGTCAAACCGGACAAGACCACTGAGACTAGAACAAGGGGTCAAACCGGACAAGACCACTGAGACTAGAACAAGGGGTCAAACCGGACAAGACCACTGAGACTAGAACAAGGGGTCAAACCGGACAAGACCACTGAGACTAGAACAAGGGGTCAAACCGGACAAGACCACTGAGACCAGAACAAGGGGTCAAACCGGGCAAGACCACTGAGATCAGAACAAGGGGTCAAACCGGACAAGACTACTGAGATCAGAACAACGGGTCAAACCGGGCAAGACTACTGAGATCAGAACAACGGGTCAAACCGGGCAAAACCACTGAGACTAGAACAAGGGGTCAAACCGGGCAAGACCACTGAGATCAGAACAAGGGGTCAAACCGGAAAAGACCACTGTGACCAGAACAACGGGTCAAACCGGGCAAGACTACTGAGATCACAACAACGGGTCAAACCGGGCAAGACCACTGATATCAGAACAACGGGTCAAACCGGGAAAGACTACTGAGATCAGAACAACGGGGCAAACCGGGCAAAACCACTGAGAATAGAACAAGGGGTCAAACCGGGCAAGACCATTGAGATCAGAACAAGGGGTCAAGCCGGGCAAGACCACTGAGATCAGATCAAGGGGTCAAACCGGACAAGACCACTGAGATCAGAACAAGGGGTCAAACCAGACAAAACCAGTGTAACCAGAACAAGTGGTCAAACCGAACAAGACCACTGAGATCAGAACAAGGGGTCAAACTGGACAAGACCACTGCGACCTGAACAAGGGGTCAAACCGGACAAGACCACTGTGACCAGAACAATGGGTCAAACCGGACAAGACCACTGTGACCAGAACAAGGGGTCAAACCGGACAAGACCACTGTGCCCAGAACAATGGGTCAAACCGGACAAGACCACTGTGACCAGAACAAGGGGTCAAACTGGATAAGACCACTGCGACCTGAACAAGGGGTCAAACCGGACAAGATCACTGTGACCCGATCAACAGGTCAAACCAGATCCAAAGCAATGAGACCAAGACCCATATTCCTGAAACTGTTCTCGTGCTCAAGCATGGACTTAACTCAGTTAAATCATGTCAAACAATCAAAAATAGTAAAATAAAAAAAGTAACATTGAAAACAGCATTTGGCTTTAAGTCCCTTCGATTCTTTTCTTAAACATTCACAAAATGATATTTATTTTATTAATTTATAACCAGAGCAAGAAATAATTCTTGAGCACAAAACCCATGCTTGGTATGAGACCGATCTTATCAATACGGGCCCTGATTAAGAGGCCAGATAGTGCAGACTAGGAAATGTGTTAGTGTATGCCCTGTAGTGTAAGCGAGGGGGATGGCAGGGAGGAGGGGGCACGACACCTACTGGGTGGTTATTCGACCTCGAAGTCGACCTAGCACATAAAGGTCTCTGTGTGTGAGAAATAGTCACTTCCCCTGACATAAATACAATCCGATAAGTATTTACAAAGGACCGGACGGTCATTCGGGCCTGTTTGACCATCTTTTATTATGATTAATAGTTTTTGTCTTCGAAAATAATGACATATATAGTTTACCAATCATCATAATCCCTATTCCCCGAACAAAGCAGCGTGATAATAAAACAATGTACGTGGCGAGTAAAAGTCACTTTTAGGTTCGTGATTTGTTTACAAATACTTTTCGTGATACATTATGCAAAACACGTAAATTTACAAACTTGTAAGTTTATCATTAAAATGTAACTTTTACTATGAAAGACGTCTGTATGCAAATACACGGCCCCAGTAACTCACTTCGTGCTCGCCTGTGTTTATAATGTGTTTAAAAACAGCCAGGGATTATACTTACCCACATCCCGACGATGAGAACGCAGATGAAATAGAGAACGACGACAGTTATGTCTGCCCAGTGGTCAAGCCCTCGAGTGGCCATGTTGAAAAGTCTTATAGGTCAGTATCCTAGACCCGTTTTAGCTTACTTTCCACAATAGTGTAATAACTACGTAGTCCTGTCTTGGACATCAGTGACTTTTTAACGATGACCTTTGACCCAGTGCCAGTTGTCGACCTCTCTAGAGTTCTCCTGATACTGCTGCTGAGTTACGCGGAAGTCACCGTCCACGACAAGGCGGTATTTTACGTGCGAATACTGGACTGAGGTACATGTGTACGCGCTGCAGTGTATGCGCAGTCCTTGTTGACATCCTTGACTGTGTAGAAATTTGATAAAGGCAGGGCTGCAGAAACGTTATCTTATGTAGGTCAGTCCAGCGACGTTCACTTATCTGAGACTTAATTAAAATCACCAAACACATTTACAGGCCCCAAGGTTATTCATTTATAACCTGATTAACATATGATTGACGCCCCTTTTGTTTACCTTTATCAGATACCTATAATAAGGCTATGTACGTATCTGGCTCTTTACCATAAAAAGTCAAACGTACACTTTGAAACAGGAATGATATATCTGCGTTGTCGCTACATGTATCACTAAAGTGCTATTTATAGTAAAACCTCGATATAATGCCCTTACAATTTGTAGATTTATTTTCCACCTCTTCATCTTTCAAGTTCCCATATTTTCTTCAATTATATCACAATTATCAACACAGCTGATCTTCTTTTCAGAACAACATTCTCTTTTTTCGGAACAAGATAAATACTACAGCAAAAGCTCGTCATTTCGTCTCCCGTAACATATCGCAAAACCCAATATATCGACAAATTCTCAGGTCCTGGGTAATGTCTGGCAGTATAACGAGAACTTTCTGTAGTATTTATATTGTCATTAAAATGGAGAATAATTGCTCTGAAAACATTGCTTGTTTTATCGCTTATGTAGCTTTCATGTGGTCACTTGTACTCACTTTTAATTGTACACCACATGTGTGTAATTTTTCTTGACGTCTGACAATATGTATCCATAATTTAAAAAGATATTGCGAAAAATGTTGGCGCTATAGACTATGTATTTATTATTACATTCTGTCATTCATCTAATGAGGACGCAAAACAATACCCCTAATACTGCAGGGTTCTAACATCAGTCGCCTCAGACAAGCAAGTAGTGGGATACGTTTACATCAGGCTGTGATACAGATTACCTAATACCCCCTTAACTTGCAGTATTATGAGACAAAAACAACTGTAACAACGAGAAAACAAGTAGTTGAGACAGTACAACATGGACTACATGTGTATAAGGAAAATCTTCAATAGGATTCATCAGTTTGGAAATATGATATATCAAAGTTTTACTTTCTACACAAACAATTCACGTATTAAACGTGTCGCAACGTTTCAAGACCGACTGGTCCCTTTTTGTATTTTTTTTTAACCGTGCAGCGATGTGACGAAAAGATAACAAAGCGATGGTGCAAACACATTAATCATGTGTCCTTTGCTTGACAATAGATAAATACTGAGTGAATTCACAACAACCTCGGCACCTAGCTATAGACATGTTATGTCATATCCTGGTAGCGCGTTATGTCAGGTGTGCCATCTCAAGTATTTATTGTTTTGACTGAACTCTTGGTTATGTACGTGGTTGTACCATCTCAAGTATTTATTGTTGTGACTGAACTCTTTGTTATGTGTTTGTCGTTCTAACCTTCGTTGCTACGATGTCGATAAATGTCTTTTCTCAAACAAAAAGACTAAACAACTCTCGTGGGTTTACATATAAATCGTTGTTTAATTCTACACGCAAATTGATCTTAGAAGGTGATGGTTTTGTCTTTGTTGAGTGTTGTGATGAACTTTAAGATTTCTCTGACAATATATACATATGTTCCATGGATGTCGTTGTGGCTCACTGAGTCGAACAGGTGTCTGACTACATTGTATCACATTAAGTATTGACAAATCAGAGCGATACTTTCTATTCACGGTATTCAAAGAGGAAGTGATAGTTTAGTTTTATTTTCTTAAAAACAAGCCCTATGTGTGTATATGTGGTTGTTTAGGTACAGCTTTGCTACATACAATTCACAACGTTTTTGTACGTAAATCTTACGAGATTAAATGGCACATGTTCAATTGTATTGAAATGCCCATTTTAATTGACGCGCAGCCTTATGGTTGTCATCGAGTATAGTTCATACTTAGATTTAATCTTCTAGGGCTTCGTGTGAAATATAGATGTAAACGATTTGTTTCCATACTCGACATGATGTTAAAAACGTTATATATAATAAAAGTGACCGAAAAAGAGGATTGTCTACTATGACACTGATCCAATCGCGTTCATAGCCATATAATGCCAAAAAATTAACTAATAGCACAGGTGACAAAATAACAGCTGTTCGTTTTGAATATACTGTTCTTTTCATGTGACTACCTTTAAAATTTCCAAATCACCGTTTTTTCTATAAGCCATTGTCGTTCGAGTTGTCCCCAATGTATAAACATATTTGATGTTAATTCGGAGTAAAAAATAGCGTTTGATGTTTTCAATATTGAATTATTGTTATAAAACCGTTGACTTTTTAAATTATTTTGACGTTAATTTCACGTCAATGTAATGTTTGAAATGTTTCAACGTTTTCTCAACATCAAAATATTTATCCTAGACATTCATTGTTTTATTTTCATGTTGCCGATAATTTGTTATATAACTTTAAAAAATGACTTTCATATCAAACGTTAAAAATAACCTAGAATGACTGTTTTTCACTACGGAAGAATAATTGAAAAATTTGCTGTTTACAGTATACCTGTGTTTTCTGTACCTGTATTCACTTATAACTTAATGCCTTAGATTCAGGCAAAGAAATTCGAGTTGTTCTCTGTGACGTAAGCAAAGCCTTCGACCGAGTCTGGCATCGAGGTCTCCTCCAAATTTGGCATGTCTGGTAGTTTACTAAAATTGTTCAAAAATTAACTCAATAACAGGAAACAAAGGGTGATTTTAAATAATTGTAAAACGGACTGGGCATCTATCATTGCTGGGGTCCCTCACGGCTCGATCCTCGGTCCTCTTTTATTTCTTGTGTATATTTCTTGTGTATATTAATGACATTGTTCATGAAATCAATTCCACAATTCAGCTATTTGTCGGTGATACATCTCCGTACATAGTAGTAGATACTCCCGTTACGGCACATGCTACTTAAGAATCAGATATTAATAAAATCACGTGTGGTCCCGACAGTGGCTTCCCGAAAAACTGAAACTATGTTAATAAGCAGGAAAGAAATCCCATTTACCACCCCCTCTAAATATGAACAACTTTCCAATAAATAAGGTATCCTCTCACAAGCACCTTGGTGTGTACTACTCTGGAGATGGTCGTTGGCTCTCTAGATCAAGTAAATTATAGCATTGCCAAAGCCTCCTTTAAAATCAATATAATGAGATCTTTGAAATTCCAATTGGATAGACAAACTTTGCAAACTATACATTTCTCTTGTATAAGACCACTTCTTGAATATGGTGATATAGTATGGGGAAATATTCCGAAAGAACTGGAAAAAAACTTGAAACTCTCAATATTGAAGCTGCTCGGATAGTAACTGGCGCAACAAAACTAACAAGTATTGACAAAATGTTCAATGGAGCAAGATGGACGAGATTATTTGATCATAGACAAAATCGAAAAATTCTTCAATTTCATAAAATGTTATACCAATATAGCCTCAATATTTGTATAATCTTGTTCCTCTTGTTCACAGTTTCGGAAGGACATAGATATGATACAAGGAACTCAGATCAAACATGTGTCACTCCAATATTGTACAATACTGCTTTTTATAAACAATCGTTTGTACCCTCTACTATAGATCAATGGTATAAACTACCATCTGATGTTAGATCAAATCCGTCTATTTCCGCTATAAAACCACACCTTGATAAACAGTTAAGGTCATAGGAGTGTATTGATAAACGGAAGTAGGAAGTACATCCCTAGTTGAAAATCCAATGTAGGGAGACAGTATCACAATTTCCGCATATTCCAATGTTTAATATCAAACCGATGAATATTGTATGTTTATTATTGTCAGAACAGTGTTTTCTCTCAATATTTAAGTATTTCAAAGCAATGCAGGCATTAATTCAGGTGGGTTCTTTTTTATCAATGAGCCACATGTATCCATTTTTCTGTACTTCAGGAAAACGGCTACCTATTTCACTACTTTGATTTTTTTCAAGAAAGATAACTCTTACCTGCAATTACTATGTGCATATGGTTTTATTATAAAATGTCAATTTTTATCGTTTATTGATCATTTATTTGACATAATTTCAGCATTTATTAAATTGATATACATTAATGCAATACTAATCTATGGCAGTATCATTTTTATTGACATTATTTTGCAAAATATTTGTCTTTCATTTTTTTTCAAAGGTCAATCCTTTTTACATAAATTTCCATCTAAATTCCTTAAAATTATGACAACCTATATTTTTTTTTTGTGGCAAAAAATTGTCTTAGTTATTTAGTAAGAATATTGTTCAATCTCCGCTATGTTTATGCGGTCAAGTTGAAAACACTGCTCACTTTCTTTTAGAATGTACCAGATATGACGACATAAGAAGACAGTATTTATATTCTTTGCCTTACAATATTACCACAGATATTTGGGAACCAGACATTGTCATTACAAGAAAATGAGGTTATCTTCCTAGGTGTCCAATATATATATTAAAAACAAACAGGTTTTCCTTAAGATTTAATATTTCATAAACATGTATGTGCTTAAAGCCGAATTGTACGTATGTAAGAACAAGTAAAACCCTTTAACAATCAAAACCCTTCACCATTAATTATCTCCTTTTCTTTCTCCTTGTTTAAACTATTGTCACTGATCGTTGTATTGTATGTATTTTCCTTGATAACAATATGCTGTCCATCCTGAATATATTTTGCAAATTATGATAAGGTGATAGATTTACATAAGTGTCTGAGACACTTGTTACTATTTCCTATTTTGTACCATGTATTTTGTTACAGCATGTGTTATATATATATATAGTAGATAATAAATAAATAAGTCCTTGCGAAGGAAAATATAGAATAAAAACTAATTTTTCAGATCGTCCGCTAGGCCTTCCTGCCTTCTAGGGCTTCTTCAGGCGGATTGATGTTTATTTATTTTACAATTATATATATATATATATATATATAATTGAAATACTTGTATACCTGTTAATGTATACACGTATACGCATACCAGTATACCAGTATACCACCAGTATACCAGTATACCACCAGTATACCAGTACCAGTATACCAGATATACCACCAGTAACCAGTATACCACCAGTATACCAGTATACCAGTATACCACCAGTATACCAGTATACCACCAGTATACCAGCAGTATACCAGTATACCACCAGTATATCAGTATACCAGTATATCACCAGTATACCAGTATACCACCAGTATACCAGTATACCAGTTCCAGTATACCAGTATATCACCAGTATACCAGTATACCACCATTATACCAGTATACCACCAGTATACCAGTATACCAGTACCAGTATACTCAAATATTTGCACTGTCCATACTGTGTGCCATATACGTGTATGGTGCATACAACATACCTATACTATACATGTCTAGGCGGTGTTATGTTCCTGAAATCTATTCAAATAAAATACAGCTATTTAAAAATACAACATACTGCATTATCTATTNTTTGTACGACTCATCTACAGGCGCGGATTTAGGGGGGGCACACCCACACACACACACACACACACACACACACACACACACACCTTTTTTTTCAAGTAATGACGTCACCAGGGACCAGGCATCGCCAATATTTTAAACATACTTGCTTTAGACTACCAAGAAAACAAAGGCACTTGTGATCTGTAGACGTAAACATGACGTCACATACAATACTTTATATTTTGATTCTATCCAACCAAGGCTATTTAAAAGAAGTCTTTGAAACAAGACATTAACAACGTTACTGTGTTTGGTAATACTTTGTCGAGTAGCAAGTTATGTTGTATATTTGTTACAAGGGAGATAACCTCGTCTGTCTTAAAAATTCATACTACCAAACACCATCTATCTGTCAACTCGCCTTCACAGTAATTAAAGGGACGGTACTCTCTAAGTCATGTTCATATGATGTTGTAATCAATGCTTATGTAAAGTTTTAAACGTATTAACAAAAATGCATTTTCAACACGAAATGTCTAAGAAATATTACACCTTTCAATTAGCTTAGATGCAGTGTTTAAAAGACCAATACAACGTCATGTATTTTGCAAATAAAATATGCTAAAATTAAATTAATCGTTTCTGACAATTGTTAATTTAAATATGTCGAACATATTTTACGAATTATAAACCCAAGATTGTTCTAATCAACAAATTGTTAGCTGTGTAATCATGTGAGCTTTTGAAAAGTTAAAGTTTTCAGTGTTCAAATATATGACACGATTTCAGCCAGTTGACCAACTCTGTACATGTACCCATTACCTCATGTTATTATTTTTGCTACAATTATCTTTTGCATTATATTGATAGGACAGCATCACTGACATCATTCACAGACCGGACGTACAACGGGGAACCCACATACTAAATATCAACAGGTACGTACTACGTCTAGCGTCCTGGACGTGACGGGGATTTCCCTTTACAACGATAACACGTGGTTGTTGACATGGACTTTGACACGGGAAATAAACAACCCGTCGGAGGTTTGTGTGGTTGTATACTAACGGCGTTATTTTTATTACAACTGGGTATTCTCACACTTCTCCGTTTATTTTTCTCTGTTTCCCAGTACAAGTAAGCACTGTTTCTGTCGTTTGTTTCTGTCGTCTGTGTTTCCACTGTTTCTGTCGTCTGTTTCTGTCGTCTGTGTTTCCACTGTTTCTGTCGTCTGTTTCTGTCGTCTGTGTTTCCACTGTTTCTGTCGTCTGTTTCTGGCGTCTGTGTTTCCACTATTTCTGTGTTTCCACTGTTTTTGTCGTCTGTTTCTGTCGTCTGTGTTTCCACTGTTTCTGTCGTCTGTTTCTGTCGTCTGTGTTTCCACTGTTTCTGTCGTCTGTTTCTGTCGTCTGTGTTTCCACTGTTTCTGTCGTCTGTTTCTGTCGTCTGTGTTTCCACTGTTTCTGTCGTCTGTGTTTCCACTATTTCTGTGTTTCCACTATTTCTGTCGTCTGTTTCTGTCGTCTGTGTTTCCACTGTTTCTGTCGTCTGTGTTTCCACTGTTTCTGTCGTCTGTTTCTGTCGTCTGTGTTTCCACTGTTTCTGTCGTCTGTGTTTCCACTGTTTCTGTCGTCTGTTTCTGTCGTCTGTGTTTCCACTGTTTCTGTCGTCTGTGTTTCCACTGTTTCTGTCGTCTGTTTCTGTCGTCTGTGTTTCCACTGTTTCTGTCGTCTGTGTTTTCACTGTTTCTGTCGTCTGTTTCTGTCGTCTGTGTTTCCACTGTTTCTGTCGTCTGTGTTTTCACTGTTTCTGTCGTCTGTTTCTGTCGTCTGTGTTTCCACTGTTTCTGTCGTCTGTGTTTTCACTGTTTCTGTCGTCTGTTTCTGTCGTCTGTGTTTCCACTGTTTCTGTCGTCTGTGTTTTCACTGTTTCTGTCGTCTGTTTCTGTCGTCTGTGTTTCCACTGTTTCTGTCGTCTGTGTTTTCACTGTTTCTGTCGTCTGTTTCTGTCGTCTGTGTTTTCACTGTTTCTGTCGTCTGTTTCTGTCGTCTGTGTTTTCACTGTTTCTGTCGTCGGTTTCTGTCGTCTGAATTTCCACTCTTTCTACCGATTCGTGACGTTTCGGTGCTCTGTTTCCACTTTTGTCTGTGGTTTGTCCCTGACCACTTGTTTTTTTTCTGGGAATTCCATGTTTATTTTTGGTGTACATGGCTGCTCCCCGACTTTCTCTTTAACTCAGGTGTTTACGTTATGACATCTCTGTTTCTTGTTTCACTTCCTGAACTGGCGTCTCTAGTTGTGGTTTCTCGTATGTCTGATGGCCCTCTATTCGTGTATCTGTTTATCTAATTATCTCTCTGTTTCGTGTTTCTCCGTTTCTTACGTTCTCTCCTTTATGGTGTATCAGGTTCTGCTAACTTGTAGTGTTTATTGAATATCTATTCCTGTATCTGTGTTTTTATTGTTTCTTTGATTTCTGGTTTCTCTTTTTCTATTGTCTCTATGCTTTTGTGTCTCTAATTCCGATATATGGTGTTTATGGGCGCTCTGTTTATTTGTATCAGTTTATGACTGCCCACTCCTCCTAGTCCTAGCGCTTCTGCTTCTATGATTATCTCTCAGTTTCCGATGGCTTATGTTTTTGGTCTCATAGTCTCTGGTTTCGCTGTTTGCAGAATCTCTGTTTCTGGCTTCGCTGTTTGCATATTCTCTGTTTTTGGTTTCGCTGTTTGCAGAATCTCTGTTTCTGGTTTCGCTGTTTGCAGAATCTCTGTTTCTGGTATCTCTGCATGCTTCCTCAGGTTTCTCTGTTCTTTTATCTCTGGCACGAATTTTCTGTATGCTGCCGTGTCTCTGTTTCAGGATTGTTTGTGTTTATGGGGTCTCCGTTTCTGGTGTTGATGTTATTGTGATTTTGTATTCGGCGAAAAGGGGAGTGTCTCACTCTACGTTATAGAAATCATTGTAACGCAATTAAACTAGCAAACAAACAATGTATTTAATTATATATATATATATATATGTGCTTGTTCTTAATCGGTTCTTGATGGCATGTCCCAATGACGCAAGTTCGGAACCATGCTTCAATGTAAAACAGTGATTGCTGTTTGTTACGTTCTGAAGTTCCAGAGGTATCAGAACACCTACACGGATTAGAGTGGGTCAAATAAACACATGACGAGACATAACACGAATACTTATTTCACCTTATAAGACGTTTTAGGATCGGACTTTTAAATCCTTAAAGTGGGTGTGGCCAATCATCCATGAAATATCCGCACAATGTCTTGTAGAATAAATATAGGTAGCATTGACAGAATGCCAGGACTTTACTGGTTGACTGCCCTTACTTCCTGTTCAAAGAATTGTATGGCTTCCTCTTGAAAACAATGTATAGTCAAAGTTTGATACAGGAATGTTGGAATGTGTCGATATGCCATACCTTCACAGGTACGCATGTCATTCAAAATGTAACCCTTTCTAACATAACCCTTAACCTGTGTCATACTAAATAATACTAGTTATATTACCCAAATTCGTGTAAATCGTTCCAATATCACCCCGCACTTATGTCATACAAAAATGTAAATTGTTTAATCAGTACACCGTACTTGAGTCATAAAAAGTGCACTACTACATGTATCATTGCATGTAGTACTCGTGTCATACAGATTAATACTCCTTCTAACATTACCCCGTACTCGTATCGTACAGAGCGTTATTTAGTTCTAACATTGAGTTATATTGTGTACTCGTGTCATACACATTAATACTTGTTCTAACATTACCCCGTACCCGTATCGTACAAAGCGTTATTTAGTTCTAACATTGAGTTATATTGTGTACTCGTGTCATCCAGATTAATACTCCTTCTAACATTCCCCCATACTCGTATCGTACAGGGCGTTATTAAGTTCTGTACGATACGAGTACAGAGCGTTATTTAGTTTTAACATTGAGTTATATTTTGTACTCGTGTCATACACATTAATACTCGTTTTAACATTACCCCGTACTCGTATCGTACAGAGCGTTATTAAGTTCTAACATTGAGTTATATTGTGTACTCGTGTCATACACATTAATACTCGTTCTAACATTACCCCGTACTCGTATCGTACAGAGCTTTATTAAGTTCTAACATTGAGTTATATTGTGTACTCGTGTCATACAAATTAATACTCGTTCTAACATTACCCCGTACTCGTATCGTACAGAGAGTTATTTAGTTCTAACATATTGAGTTATATTGTGTACTCGTGTCATACAAATTAATACTTGTTCTAACATTACCCCGTACTCGTATCGTACAGAGCGTTATTTAACTCTAACATTGAGTTATATTGTGTACTCGTGTCATACACATTAATACTCGTTCTAACATTACCCCGTACTCGTGTCGTACAGAGAGTTATTTAGTTCTAACATATTGATTTATATTGTGTACTCGTGTCATACAAATTAATACTCGTTCTAACATTAGCCCGTACTCGTATCGTACAGAACGTTATTTAGCTCTAACATTGAGTTATATTGTGTACTCGTGTCATACACATTAATACTCCTTCTAACATTACCCCATACTCGTATCGTACAGAGCGTTATTTAACTCTAACATTGAGTTATATTGTGTACTCGTGTCTTACATATTAATACTCGTTCTAACATTACCCCGTACTCGTATCGTACAGAGCATTATTTAGTTCTAACATTGAGTTATATTGTGAACTGGTGTCATACACATTAATACTCCTTCTAACATTACCCCGTACTCGTATCGTACAGAGCGTTATTTAACTCTAACATTGAGTTATATTGTGTAATCGTGTCATACAAATTAATACTCGTTCTAACATTACCCCGTACCCGTATCGTACAGAGTGTTATTTAGTTCTAACATTGAGTTTTATTGTGTACTCGTGTCATACACATTAATACTCGTTCTAACATTACCCTGTACCCGTATCGTACAGAGGGTTATCTAGTATTAACATTGAGTTTTATTGTGTTCTCGTGTTATTGTGTACTCGTGTCATACACATTAATACTCGTTCTAACATTACCCTGTACCCGTATCGTACAGAGCGTTATCTAGTATTAACATTGAGTTTTATTGTGTTCTCGTGTTATTGTGTACTCGTGTCATACACATTAATACTCGTTCTAACATTACCCCGTACCCGTATCGTACAGAGCGTTATTTAGTTCTACATGTAACATTACCCCGTACCCGTATCGTACAAAGCGTTATTTAGTTCTAACATTGAGTTATATTGTGAACTGGTGTCATACACATTAATACTCCTTCTAACATTACCTCGTACTCGTATCGTACAGTGCGTTATTTAGTTCTAACATTGAGTTATATTTTGTACTCGTGTCATACACATTAATACTCCTTCTAACATTACCCCGTTCTCGTATCGTACAGAGCGTTATTTAGTTCTACATGTAACATTACCCCGTACCCGTATCGTACAAAGCGTTATCTAGTTCTAACATATATTGTGTACTCGTGTCATACAAATTAATACTCCTTCTAACATTACCCCGTACTCGTATCGTACAGAGCTTTATCTAGTTCTACCATTGAGTTTTATTGTGTACTCGTGTCATACACATTAATACTCGTTCTAACATTACCCTGTACCCGTATCGTACAGAGGGTTATCTAGTATTAACATTGAGTTTTATTGTGTTCTCGTGTTATTGTGTACTCGTGTCATACACATTAATACTCGTTCTAACATTACCCTGTACCCGTATCGTACAGAGCGTTATTAACATTGAGTTATATTGTGTACTCGTGTCATACACATTAATACTCGTTCTAACATTACCCTGTACCCGTATCGTACAGAGCGTTATTAACATTGAGTTATATTGTGTACTCGTGTCATACACATTAATACTCGTTCTAACATTACCCCGTACTAGTATCGTATAGAGCGTTATTTAGTTCTAACATTGAGTTATATTGTGAACTGGTGTCATACACATTAATACTCCTTCTAACATTACCTCGTACTCGTATCGTACAGTGCGTTATTTAGTTCTAACATTGAGTTATATTTTGTACTCGTGTCATACACATTAATACTCCTTCTAACATTACCCCATACTCGTATCGTACAGAGCGTTATCTAGTATTAACATTGAGTTTTATTGTGTACTCGTGTCATACACATTAATACTCGTTCTAACATTACCCTGTACCCGTATCGTACAGAGCGTTATCTAGTATTAACATTGAGTTTTATTGTGTTCTCGTGTCATTATATATGCCAGACAGATAAGGATGCGCTCTGCATACTGTTTACTGTTTTTGTACCTGTTTAATAAGTAATAACGACCTAACTATTCATCAAGCTTCGGTACTTCGCAAAGGAAATAAATGCTATACTGGGTTATGGTATTGAACCCTATGAACTATCTAGTCTGCTACTGTAGATATAAAGTACGGTGTAATAGAGGCTGGGCCGCCCATTCATAAACTAACGGAAGACAACAAAAGTGTGAACTTGATTGACCCCCCGGTGTCCGACAGCATTCTTCTCCCTGCCTCACTAAACAAACTATAGATACGTATATATACGTCATCGCTTTAATGCGGGCCAGCATTGAGGAATTGTATTCCGTAGGAAAGCGGTCGACGCGTACAACGCTGAACTATCCTTAACATACATATTTTATTGATAACACATAGGCAACAGGTTTCAGCGTGTAACAGATTTAAAACCAGAACTTTAGTGCTTCGTTTACTTTGTTTAGTCGTATGAATACCTGTTTAGTTTTTTTTTGCTGGTGTAAGATGTTTGTCTTCATGTAAACGCAGACCTATCTGATGTAATCAAGTACATGTCGGTGAGTATATATGTCTACAGATCGTGGATAGGTAACATAATTAATTGGAATTCATAATGACATTCTGATCGTATCAACATTGCTTCTCTTCCATAAACGGACCAAAATAACATAACCGCTCCTCATATAACTTATCTCTGTGTCACCATGTATAGCCCAATTACTCCAGATGGGAAGATACTGACTGCATATGTCTATATCATGTTTACATTTACATTAAAGTTACCAGTTAAGGATTGTCCTTCCTCGCGTGTGTTCAGTCAGATAACGTGTTTTTCCTTTTCTTTCTATTGACTGGTTTTAAATGATTAAAGGCACGTGATTTGTTCCCGGGGTATCTTTGTTTTAGATATATATGATAAAGTATGCGTAAATATTTACAAGAAACTTATTTTTATATATGCCATGAACATTGGCTATGTTTTCAAAAGGAGACCCTTCATTGCATTAAAAATCTCAGAAAAAAAATTCGCTGAAACATGAACTTACCGAAATCTCAAACATGAATAAAGATCATCTGGACACTTTTTATAACGATAATCACTGTGTTATAACTTCCATATCCCTCTCCGTATCAACCACGAACCTCTGGATGGTATGGAAGTATTGGGTCGACACGGGGAAGGATATGGAAATTTACTACATTATGTTAACATATCCGTATAAAAACATCTTTAAAACAAATCGAGTGTGACTGAGGCGTGAATCTTCTGAAAATGTGTGGAAACGGAAGTACATATGTAAAACATGGCGTGCGTTGTCATGGGTTGGACGGATATGGTGCGTGTCTGGCGGATATGTTAGGTGTTGAGCGGATTTGGTGCGTGCCGGGATATGGCCTATGAAAAGGCATCAGTGTCGCATATGCAAAACATCCCATATCAAGAACAGGTACAGTCTGTATCAGCGATAAGAAAATATGTACTATTATGGCTGACTTAAAAGAAACATGTTCAGTTATTTCTTTTTAGAATTGTTGTCAACTGAGACGGGCCAACGTAAAATTGTCGAGCAACATTTGCATAAACTTTTATTTCTTTCCTTGAGAGCAAAATACATTTACACAATTTGAATACGAATATAAAAGGATCCGGAAACATGTTACGAAAACCTATATCAATCCGTTTCCTACTTTAAATACGTCCATTACACTGGTGTGTGTTTTGCTGGTACTGTTAAACACATTACATGTAATGCTTGTCGCAAATTATATTCGTTATATAAATGGACTGATGCATACATTACGACAGTGCCACGCGCTTACTGCGTTATAACGCTGTCGGGACTATGTGTCTTTAAGGCCGCGATATTATGATTACAATAAAATCATCATGATCTGACCATGTCACTTACACGGTAAGATATCATCTAGTTATCTTTATTAATTACGCTGATTGTTTATTAAGTCGTGTGGATTATCACGATCCTGCTTCATGCGTTAAACAACTGTACAAGAGAAATATTTCCATTAAAACCTTCCCTCCTTCGTTATACTCTTTACTAGGTATTGTATAGACGAAACATGCCACATATACACTAGGTTAACCTCCAACAAGTTATAGACAAATCGAAAGACAATGAAATCATCTCTTGTCTGAACGATCAGTTGTCAACTTGTATAAAATGTAATGATTGACTATCTTATTTCCGCAAATATCATATTCATATATCCTGTTTTACATAAGTTGACAGCAACAAATCATTTAATACGAGGCTCGTTACACTAGATGTAACCAGTCAAGGTTGTTTGACTGACCCAGATTGAAGAGTAGGGTTGACAAAGATCAATACCTGTCTGACGGATTCGTGATAGTTTTTTTGGTTCTTAGATCCCTGGAAAGAAAATTATATATCACAAATCAACCATTCACTCATTTATATTCTTCAAACTAACCTCAATTTTATTGAGAAAGTGGAGGCACCAAATCACAATAAGTCATTTCCGAGATATAATTTTCCGAGCGTAAGAAATCACGTGAATTGGCGACCACATGGTATATTAGGTGGGTATGCACAGTTGTATCTGGATCTGGATCTGTTCGATGTAGGGCCTTCTTAGGCATAAACACGTCGGGAGAAAGAGTTCTAGAGGCGCCTAGTCGTGCAGTTGCAGGGCTATCTAAAACCCCTCGAGTGAATATGCGCGCACAACGTTTCTGGAAGCTGGTCCCAGTCGATTGTCGTGCTGGGAAAAGATGCGTTTTATAGACAGCTGTGTTACAGTTTGTGGTTTTAAAGCACCTAGAGTTGTTGGTTTCCTGGTGTTTTTTTAATGCGCTCTGGCCGGTCGATGTCTTGGTCGAGAAAGGGGTCCCAGACCACATAGCTATACTCTACAGTTGATCGAACTAGAGCGAGGAAATCTGTATTTTCGACAAGTAGCTTGGCAGTGTTTTAGGTTCGGTTGCATAAACATTAGAGTGGAGTTAGCCTTCTTTACTATCTTGGTGATGTGTGGACCAAATCTAAGATCGTCTGAAAGGGTGACCCCGCGATATAGGGATTCCTGCGCCTGCTGTAGGATGTGGTTGTCAAGCTGGTAGAAGTGCTATGACTCAGTTAATGCTCACAATGTAGCACTCCTTGGCATTGAAACACATACCCCATTTTGATGCCAATCTCTCCGAGTCAGCCAGGTCCTTTTGGATACACCTGTACAGTGGGTAGTCGTCGGCGAAGAGGCGAACTGTAGATTTGACAGAGTCCGGAAGGTAATAAATATGACACAGAAACAGCATTTGGCCGAGTACTGTTCCTTGTGGGACTCCAGAGGCCACGTGGACTGAGTTTTACTCTTCATCGTCGACATCACCTTTATGGTGCGATTCGTCAGGAAGTCTCTCAGCCGGCTGTTCAATGACCCATCCACCCCGTACATTTGCATCTTATGGAGTAGTTTATTGTCGGGGAGGTGTCTAAGGCCATCAACAAGTTCAAATTAGCCATTTCAATCAGGGCACCGGTGTCATACTGCCTCATGAGGTCATGGGCAGTGGTAACTAGCAGCCTCTTGAAAGAATAGCCTGATCGGAAGCCATGATGAATAATGTGAGGACCCTGGTCCTTTCCAGATTGTCCCTGCAGGTAGGGCGTAAGAATTGTACCTGCTGCCCCGAATTGCATGATCGTAAGAGGCGACTAAATTTGGGACCTTATCTCTTCTCTCCTTTCTAAATAACTTTCTTCTTCCTAATGTCTCCCTTGACAATGCCTCACTTTTGGCCATTTGTTGAGCGTTCGCCCCTGTGAGGAAGGCTTTGGGTTCTGTCCCCTGGCCGAGACATACCAAAGTCTTTAAAAATGGTAGTTTCTACTCCTGCTTAACGCTCAGCAAATTAGGAGTGGGACGACTGGTTCGCCCGTTGTCAGTATAATGTGACCGGGTGGGGCGTCCTGCTGGGTGTCTTCGGCAGTATGTCTCAGTGAGGTAGCACTATAAAGTCGGCATCAGTTCCGCGCTATCACAAGGAGACTAACACGAACATATCGCAGCCTCCCAAAATACACACACATACACTACACGCATGCATCTTGCACACAGGGGAGGCCGTCTTTAAATGACCTTAGCTGTTAATAGGACGTTAAACAAAATCAAACAAACAAACAAACAAACCTTTCCAGATGGTTCATGATGGGCTTGCAGATGATATGCTCAAGCAGTGACTGTTTCCCTTCTTTCTCAAAGACAGGTGTTACATTAACATGGAGCCAGTCAGCTGGTAGTTTGCCACTGTCGGTAGAGCATTTGAAGATGCGTTGAAGTGTAGGAGACAGTTGGCGAGCATACTTCTTCAGTATGGTGTTGGAGATCATATCGGGACCTTGGACATGGTCTCTAGGATCTTCTTTATCCAGTAAGATGTTACGGTGAGGGGCGGGATCTTGTTTTGTTGTGGCACCTCCATGGGGTATGAGGCAAGTTCTTGCTGTCTCGATGGTGAAGACTGATAGAAACTGTTCTACGAGGATCTGCGCTTTGTCCTTACTGTTACTAAACAGCTGCCCCATCATCTCTAGGGGTGCTACTCCAGTCTTGTCCTGTCTCCTTGACTTAGCATATCGCCAGAAGGACTTGCGGGTGTTGTCGTTAAGGCCTTTCTGTATCATGTTGTTTATGTACTTGTTTATGGTTAAGGCCTTTTTGCATTCTCGTTGGAATGTATACTTCCGGTTGAAAGGTAAATAAGTAGCAAGGCAACTTTGCCAAAGTAAATGATTGGTAAATTTTCATGAAAATGACAATCTTCATGACAGGGATCTCTACTGATCAGTAACCTTTTCTTTGACATGCAGTCTGGAACAGCAAACCAGTTGTTTTCTTCATATTATTTTGTGCAACTAGTAGATTTTGACGTTTACCGGAGGTACACATGCCCAACAATTAAGTGCCATGCGTATCTAATACCCGGACGAATCCGGAGAGAAGAAACGTATTATCCTAAATGAATAGAGGGAGTACACCAGATCAAACTTACAAGGACAGTGACAATTAGCGGCTTTAAATGTTAGGAAAACTTTACAACCTTTCATTACTACCTACGTATTACCGTCATCGAGGCATCCTATTTAACCGATAGTATTTCCTGTTTACCTGTTAGCATTTCCTGTTTACCTGTTAGCATTTCCTGTTTACCTGTTAGCATTTCAAGCATTTCAAGCATTTCCTGTTTACCTGTTAGCATTACCTGTTTACCTGTTAGTATTACCTGTTTACCTGTTAGCATTTCCTGTTTTCCTGTTAGTGTTTCCTGATTACCAGTAAGTATTTCCTGTTTACCTGTTAGTATTTCCTGTTTACCTGCAAGTATTTCCTGTTTACCTGTAAGCATTTCAAGCTTTTCCTGTTTACCTGTTAGTATTACCTGTTTACCTGTTAGCATTTCCTGTTTACCTGTTAGTATTTCCTGATTACCACTAAGTAATTCCTGTTTACCTGTTAGTATTTCCTGTTTACCTGCTAGTATTTCCTGTTTACCTGTTAGCATTTCAAGCATTTCCTGTTTACCTGTTAGTATTTCCTGTTTACCTGCTAGTATTTCCTGTTTACCTGTTAGCATTTCCTGTTTACCAGTTAGCATTTCCTGATTACCAGTAAGTATTTCCTGTTTACCTGTTAGTATTTCCTGTTTACCTGTTAGCATTTCAAGTATTTCCTGTTTACCTGCTAGTATTTCCTGTTAACCTGCTAGTATTTCCTGTTTACCTGCTAGTATTTCCTGTTTATCTGCTAGTATTTCCTGTTTAATCGCAAGTAGTTTCTGTTTAACCGTAAGCAGTTTCTGTTCAAACGTTGATACAATGTATTTCCTCGTTACCTGTTAGTATGTCTCACACCTCACCACTAACACTGTGACCATACCTCAACACTAACACGGTGACCATACCTCACCACTAACACGGTGACCATACCTCACCACTAACACGGTGACCACCTCCCCACTAACACGGTGACCACACCTCACCACCACTAACACTGTGACCATCCCTCACCACTAACACGGTGACCACACTTCACCACTAACACTGTGCCCACACCTCACCACACGCCTCCCCACTAACACGGTGACCACACCTAACCACTAACACGGTGACCATACCTCACCCAATGTATTTCCTCGTTACCTGTTAGTATGTCTCCCACCTCACCACTATCACTGTGACCACACCTCACCACTATCACGCTGACCACACCTCACCACTAACACGTTGACCACACTTCACCACTAACACTGTGACCACACCTCACCACACACCCCACCACTAACAGGGTGACCACCTCACCACTAACACGGTGACCACCTCACCACTAACACGTTGACCACACTTCACCACTAACACTGTGCCCACACCTCACCACACACCCCACCACTAACAGGGTGATCACCTCACCACTAACACGGTGACCACCTCACCACTAACACGGTGACCACCCCTCACCACTAACACGGTGACCAAACCTCACCACTAACATTGTGACCACACCTCACCACTAACACGGTGACCAAACCTCACCACCAACACTGTGACCACACCTCACCACTAACACGGTGACCATACATCACCACTAACACTGTGACCACACCTCACCACTATCACGGTGCCCACACCTCACCACTAACACGGTGACCAAACCTCACCACTAACGCTGTGACCACACCTCACCACTAACACGGTGACCACCCCTCACCACTAACACGTTGACCACACCTCACCACTAACACGGTGACCACACCTCAGCACTAACACGTTGACCACCCCTCACCACTAACACTGTGACCCCCCCTCCCCACCCCCCCCACCACTAACACGGTGACCCCCTCACCACTAACACGTTGACCACACTTCACCACTAACACTGTGACCACACCTCACAACACACCCCACCACTAACAGGGTGACCACCTCACCACTAACACGGTGACCACCCCTCACCACTAACACGGTGACCATACCTCACCACTAATACGGTGACCATACCCCACCACTAACACTGTGACCACACCTCACCACTATCACGGTGACCACACCTCACCACTAACACTGTGACCATACCTCAACACTAACACGGTGACCATACCTCACCACTAACACGGTGACCATACCTCACCACTACCACTGTGACCATACCTCACCACTAACACGGTGAACATACCTCACCACTAATACGGTGACCATACCTCACCACTAACACTGTGACCATACCTCACCACTAATACGGTGACCATACCCCACCACTAACACTGTGACCACACCTCACCACACGCCTCACCACTAACACGGTGACCCCCTCACCACTAACACGTTGACCACACTTCACCACTAACACTGTGACCACACCTCACAACACACCCCACCACTAACAGGGTGACCACCTCACCACTAACACGGGGACCATACCTCACCACTAACACTGTGACCACACCTCACCACACACCTCACCACTAACACGGTGACCACCTCACCACTAACACGTTGACCACACCTCACCACTAACACGGTGACCACACCTCACCACTAACACGGTAACCATACATCACCACTAACACGGTGACCACCCCACCACTAACACGGGGACCACACCTCACCACTAACACTGTGACCACACCTCACCACTATCACGGTGCCCACACCTCACCACTAACACGGTGACCAAACCTCACCACTAACACTGTGACCACACCTCACCACTAACATGGTGACCACACCTCACCACTAAGACGGTGACCGTACCTCGCCACTAACACTGTGACCATACCTCACCACTAACACTGTGACCACACCTCACCACCCCCCCCACCACTAACACGGTGACCACCTCACCACTAACACGTTGACCACACCTCACCACTAACACTGTGACCACACCTCACCACTAACATGGTGACCACACCTCACCACTAACACGGTGACCAAACCTCACCACTAACACTGTGACCACACCTCACCACTATCACGGTGCCCACACCTCACCACTAACACGGTGACCAAACCTCACCACTAACACTGTGACCACACCTCACCACTATCACGGTGCCCACACCTCACCACTAACACGGTGACCAAACCTCACCACTAACACTGTGACCACACCTCACCACTATCCCGGTGACCACACCTCCCCACTAACACGGTGACCATACCTCACCACTAACACTGGGACCATACCTCACCACTAACACTGTGACCACACCTCACCACTAACATGGTGACCACACCTCACCACTAAGACGGTGACCGTACCTCGCCACTAACACTGTGACCATACCTCACCACTAACACTGTGACCACTCCTCACCACTAACACGGTGACCACACCACCACTAACACTGTGACAACCCCACCACTAACACGGTGACCACACCTCACCACACACACCACCACTAACACGGTGACCACCCCACCAATAACACGGTGAGCACCCCACCACTAACACGGTGACCACACCTCACCACACACACCACCACTAACACGGTGACCACCCCACGACTAACACGGTGACCACACCTCACCACTAACACGGTAACCATACATCACCACTAACACGGTGACCACCCCACCACTAACACTGTGACTACACCACCACTAACACTGTGACCACACCTCACCACACCCCCCACCACTAACACGGTGACCACCTCACCACTAACACGGTGACCACCTCGCCACTAACACGGTGACCACCCCACCACTAACACTGTGACTACACCACCACTAACACTGTGACCACACCTCACCACACACACCACCACTAACACGGTGACCACCCCACCACTAACACTGTGACTACACCACCACTAACACTGTGACCACACCTCACCACACACCCCACCGCTAACACGGTGACCACCTCACCACTAACACGGTGACCACCCCTCACCACACCCCACCACTAACACGGTGACCACCCCACCACTAACACTGTGACTACACCACCACTAACACGGTGACCATGTTGGATGTTTTACACTGTGACTACATCAGAGCTCTGAAAGTTATACCACACCACCTACTTAATCACCCATGTTCCATCACCAGTGGCGGATCCTTATTTGAAAATCATGTTTTTACCATTTTCCTAAATTTTCCCCCATATAGAACCCCCTGGAAATTTGGAAACCCCCCGATAGAGGTATCTGGATCTGCCACTAATTACCAGCGCTGATCACACGAAAACTTGCGTTTCCTTCAGGATGCGGGCAATTTTTCACATGAGGTCAAAAGTTCAGGAATCACACTGAACAATAGAAGGCTATTTCACTTAGCTGTTGTAAACCCTACATATTTGTATAAATATACAGTTAATCCGGATGCTTTCTTAAAACAAGGAAAATCCAAGTCAAAAAACCCTGTAAGCGTGTGTTATAAATAGAACATATCTGACTGTGGAAACTTCATTGGTTATATATTCAGCCAAGGAAGTTTACCACGCGCTGACCTACTTTCAGTACGTTCAACCTTCATGTTGCGGGCTTGTGGTCACGGTTGTCCGCCTTCATTCATTAACACGACTACCGGTAACATAATGGTGTGTTACACTGGCCCAGAGGCTCAAAACATTTCCACGTGTTTAGTATATGGCTTGATTAAAAATTACATAAAAGATTTGTTTTACTTGCATATTTATTTGATTTTTTGCCTCTCACCCTCAGCTTGACCGTGGGCGCACGCGAGCTATAAGGGTTCGCGGTTAGGTGGGTTGGTGCTGTATCATTATCGACCTTCTAGGGAGTGCCCTATGTACAGTATATACCTAACTTACGAAACGTTCGACTTTCAGTAGTTACTAGCGTCTGCTCACATTCTATCGATTTTACTACTGAATCGGCAGTTTGTTGGTGTGGCAACGAGTATCAACAGATGACGCCAGGATGTCGTGCTGACGTCACCACTCATAAAGGTTACACGCTGGGTCATGTGCATGGGTAAACAGGTAGAACGACCGTCAACATGTTGACTTCCGTAAAAATCTGGTGTGCGTATCAGGCGTTCGGTGAAATCCAGTCCTCGACATTGATTGTTATCTGTAAACAACCGAGTGTTATGGAATAATACAATAAACACATTGATGCGACCACGTGCGAAGGTTCTCATTAAATATGCTAGCTGGGTACCTGTACAGTAGATATAAATGACGTGATCAATATTTGTACACACAATAGCATGAATGGGACTCCGTGATCTTTGACCAAGTTTGTTACTAGGGAGGAGCTGGTCGGTCACTAGGTGGAGCTACAATTAAGGCTGCACAGGGAAGTGTGTGAGAACTTGGGAAGTGTGAAGTCTTGTTTAAACGCAGATCGCTATGACGTAAGGAAGGTTGTGTTTGGCAATTTGAATAAAGATATTTTTTAATGGTAAAAGATACCTTTCAAACACGACCTAAATAGGGATATATCTTTTTGAGTATTTGTTTCTTTTTCATAAAGGATATCTCTTTTATGTTTAAAAATATCTCGATTACATTTTGAATATGTCATAAAGTCATTTAAGTATTAAAAGATATATATATATCTTTAAATGTAATAGAGGTATGTTATACATAATTAAAGATACATTGTATATCCTATTAAACAGAGATATATAAAGTATATACATAGAGTATATATACGTCTCTGCTGTTGAAACAAAAATATCTTTAAATGTCATAGGTATAGTTCGTATAAATGTAATTAGAATGATATGGGGATTTTTTCTATTATTAATCTGATAATCTCTTACATTAAAAAGAGAAAGCACTGCTACATATTGAGTTTCTATAGATCTCTCTTGGTATAAATGCTGAGGTGGCTTGCCCTATATAGGACCTGTAGCGCGAGTATATTTGGAATAATTCGGTTAGTGAACGACGGGATTTAATGTCGAGGATGTGTTTAATTATTTAAAATGACAATTTGTATCTTTGGTCTTTTAATAGATGTTTGATTAGAAATAACAAAATTGTACATTGATGTTAATAGCTGTATGATGTTTCTAAAGTAGGAACCGTTTAATGTCTGTTACATAGGGTTACAGCCTAGCAGCAATAGTATTTGTCCGGAACATACATTCTGATAATGACACGTTTTGTAAATCTAACTGTCAGGAGAGAAGGATTGATGAAATGACGATGGATCAGACGTACGTTACAATCTAAATCTGATGATTTTGATAGTAAGTGTGTGCCTGATGCTTTAATATATAGTGCAGTGCCATCAAAAGGGTAGGTGGGACGTGAAGTTATACAGCTTATGGTTTACAAATATATTATAATTAAAACTATTTCTCTAGTGTGTATCGGTATAATAAAACGGTTAAAGTATGGGGTTGAGGGATATAGCAAGTTTCTGGTGTCCCTTGACCATGCCTATTTCCCTCGGCTTTACCTCGGGAAAAAGACCTTGTCTTGGGACACCAGAAACTGGCTATATCCCTCAACCCCATACTTTAACTGTATAGTGTCGTGTGTACCTGATGCGTTAATATATAGTGTCGAGTGTACCTGATGCGTTAATATATAGTATCGTGTGTACCTGATGCGTTAAAATATTGTATCGTGTGTACTGGATTCGTTAATCTATAGGGGCGTGCGTACATTATGTGTTAATATATAGTGTCGTGTGTACCAGATTCGTTAATATATAGTATCGTGTATACTTGATGCGTTAATATATAGCGTCGTGTGTACTGGATGCGTTAATATATAGTGTCGTGTGTACCTGATGCGTTAATATATAGTGTCGTGTGTACCTGATGCGTTAATATATAGTGTCGTGTGTACCTGATGCGTTAATATATAGTGTCGTGTGTACCTGATGCGTTAATATATAGTGTCGTGTGTACCTGATGCGTTAATATATAGTGTCGTGTGTACCTGATGCGTTAATATATAGTGTCGTGTGTACCTGATGCGTTAATATATAGTGTCGTGTGTACCTGATGCGTTAATATATAGTGTCGTGTGTACCTGATGCGTTAATATATAGTGTCGTGTGTACCTGATGCGTTAATATATAGTGTCGTGTGTACCTGATGCGTTAATATATAGTGTCGTGTGTACCTGATGCGTTAATATATAGTGTCGTGTGTACCTGATGCGTTAATATATAGTGTCGTGTGTACCTGATGCGTTAATATATAGTGTCGTGTGTACCTGATGCGTTAATATATAGTGTCGTGTGTACCTGATGCGTTAATATATAGTGTCGTGTGTACCTGATGCGTTAATATATAGTGTCGTGTGTACCTGATGCGTTAATATATAGTGTCGTGTGTACCTGATGCGTTAATATATAGTGTCGTGTGTACCTGATGCGTTAATATATAGTGTCGTGTGTACCTGATGCGTTAATATATAGTGTCGTGTGTACCTGATGCGTTAATATATAGTGTCGTGTGTACCTGATGCGTTAATATATAGTGTCGTGTGTACCTGATGCGTTAATATATAGTGTCGTGTGTACCTGATGCGTTAATATATAGTGTCGTGTGTACCTGATGCGTTAATATATAGTGTCGTGTGTACCTGATGCGTTAATATATAGTGTCGTGTGTACCTGATGCGTTAATATATAGTGTCGTGTGTACCTGATGCGTTAATATATAGTGTCGTGTGTACCTGATGCGTTAATATATAGTGTCGTGTGTACCTGATGCGTTAATATATAGTGTCGTGTGTACCTGATGCGTTAATATATAGTGTCGTGTGTACCTGATGCGTTAATATATAGTGTCGTGTGTACCTGATGCGTTAATATATAGTGTCGTGTGTACCTGATGCGTTAATATATAGTGTCGTGTGTACCTGATGCGTTAATATATAGTGTCGTGTGTACCTGATGCGTTAATATATAGTGTCGTGTGTACCTGATGCGTTAATATATAGTGTCGTGTGTACCTGATGCGTTAATATATAGTGTCGTGTGTACCTGATGCGTTAATATATAGTGTCGTGTGTACCTGATGCGTTAATAT
Organism: Mizuhopecten yessoensis; assembly: GCF_002113885.1. Classification (NCBI taxonomy): domain Eukaryota; kingdom Metazoa; phylum Mollusca; class Bivalvia; order Pectinida; family Pectinidae; genus Mizuhopecten; species Mizuhopecten yessoensis. The sequence goes on along the minus strand of NW_018479974.1, from coordinate 83,025 downwards.
ATAGTGTCGTGTGTACCTGATGCGTTAATATATAGTGTCGTGTGTACCTGATGCGTTAATATATAGTGTCGTGTGTACCTGATGCGTTAATATATAGTGTCGTGTGTACCTGATGCGTTAATATATAGTGTCGTGTGTACCTGATGCGTTAATATATAGTGTCGTGTGTACCTGATGCGTTAATATATAGTGTCGTGTGTACCTGATGCGTTAATATATAGTGTCGTGTGTACCTGATGCGTTAATATATAGTGTCGTGTGTACCTGATGCGTTAATATATAGTGTCGTGTGTACCTGATGCGTTAATATATAGTGTCGTGTGTACCTGATGCGTTAATATATAGTGTCGTGTGTACCTGATGCGTTAATATATAGTGTCGTGTGTACCTGATGCGTTAATATATAGTGTCGTGTGTACCTGATGCGTTAATATATAGTGTCGTGTGTACCTGATGCGTTAATATATAGTGTCGTGTGTACCTGATGCGTTAATATATAGTGTCGTGTGTACCTGATGCGTTAATATATAGTGTCGTGTGTACCTGATGCGTTAATATATAGTGTCGTGTGTACCTGATGCGTTAATATATAGTGTCGTGTGTACCTGATGCGTTAACATATAGTGTCGTGTGTACCTGATGCGTTAATATATAGTGTCGTGTGTACCTGATGCGTTAACATATAGTGTCGTGTGTACCTGATGTTTTTATAAATAGTGTCGTGTGTACCTGATGCGTTAATAATATATAGTGTCGTGTGTACCGGATATTTTTATCAATAGTGTTGTTTATATTTGGGATGTTAAATATACTGTCGTATTGCATTATAATAAACAGGAGTTTCAGAGTTTCTTTTTTCATTAAGAAAGGTGGGGTATGTTTTGTTTTATTTGATTAAAATAAACGTGTTTGATCCGTAGAAGCACATTAAAGAAATATTACCGAATCACTACACTTGGGAACACGTGTAAATAATTTGTTGAAACCGTGATAAAACCGTTTTGATGGATTTTAATGAATGTTTGTAATCAAACTAGAGTCTTCAAAATTTAAATATCGAAACACTATATATGTATTTCTTTACCGAACACGCCCCTTGTTCGGATTGGGTTACGTCCATGGATTGGTCGTGACCGTTGTCACAGATTTACACTCACTGGTGTTTCCGGTACCATCCTTATCCGCTTGACTGAGGCTCCACAAATGTCCTATTGTAGTCAGTCATAATCAGTAGACCGTGATCAACGACCCACATAGATACGGGTCCAGTCACGTTTCCTGTTGTCTCACATTGTTACACTGCAATATAACATTTACTGGTTTCTTAAAACAGACACAGACAATGGTCGACATCTGCAAGAACAAAATGAGCATGCTACTGTATAAAAGGAGATCACTGGAATGCTACTGTCTATGTAAACTCCGTAAGGCTGTGTTTAAAAGTTAACCAGACATTAAATGTAGTTAATTCACACAGCCGTGATCTGACTAAGCGCATTCCATTGATAAAAGGGACGCGAAAAATCCATAAAATGTGGTACGGTATACACGTACGATAGTGATAACTGTCAGGATTGACGCCCGAGTTTTACTAATCGAAGGTCGCTTGTCATCTCCGGCTGATTTTTAAAGCTCAAGATACTTGTAGACTAAATACGTTTAAAAGCATCGCGCTGTCAGTAATAAGATCGAACACATTAAACTAGTGCAGCAAAGGATTTCCGGGTCAAAACGGTTAAAATTTACATTCTGGATCATGTTGCGGTAGCTATTTATAGTAACCTCTTTGTGATGGGGAAGTGGAATTAAAGTAAGCACGGTACACTACAGGGCTTATTTACCGTAAGATTTATTCATCGATTAAATGTGTTTCAGTAGCATGGCTTGCTAGGCCTCACACCCTTTGTGTTGTGTACCATACAATGTTGGGTGGAGGACGTTTAGTCTCCGTGTCTGGGCACGTTCCGGTACGGGTAACGTGGCCTTCACCGAGACTTAGTCTACTAGGTATAGAGTTATGTATGATGTGGAGGTAGAGATAGAGTCTTGAGTAAGAATGAGGCACACAGTAATGCTGATTTGTGCATGTATGTATGAGGTACACTGTCATGATGAGGTAGAGACATGAACAGAGTCATGTATGAGGTATAAAGTCATGTTTGAGGAACATTGTCATGTATGAGGGACATGTACAGAGTCATGTATGAGGTACATGGCCTTATTACCAGGTACAGAGTCATGTATAAGTCACATGGTCATGAATGAGGTACAAAGTCATGTTTGAGGAACAAAGTCATGTATGAGACACGTGTACAGTCATGTATGAGGTACAGGTTCTTGTATGAGGTACAGAGTATGTATGATTACAAAGTCATGTATGAGGTACAAAGACATGTATGAGGTACAGAGTCATGTATGAGGTACAGAGTCAGGCTTGATGTACAAAGTCAGGTTTGATGTACAGAGTCAGGTTTGATGTACAGAGTCATGTATGAGATACAGGGTATTGTATAAGGTATAGAGTCCTGAATGAGGTACAGAGTCAGGTTTGATGTACAAAGTCAGGGGAGGTACAGAGTCAGGTTTGATGTAGAGAGTCGTGTATGAGGTACAGAGTCAGGTTTGATGTACAGAGTCAGGTTTGATGTACAGAGTCAGGTATGAGGTACAGAGTCAGGGGAGGTACAGAGTCAGGTTTGATGTACAGAGTCATGTATGAGGTACAGAGTCAGGTTTGATGTACAAAGTCAGGTTTGATGTACAGAGTCAGGTTTGATGTAGAGAGTCATGTATGAGGTACAGAGTTAATTTGATGTACAAAGTCAGGTTTGATGTACAAAGTCAGGTTTGAGGTACAGAGTCAGGTTTGATGTTCAGAGTCAGGTTTGATGTACAGGGTCAGGTTTGAGGTACAGAGTCAGGTTTGAGCTACAGAGTCATGTATCAGGTACAGAGTCAGGTTTGATGTACAGAGGCAGGTTTGAGGTACAGAGTCAGGTTTGATGTTCAGAGTCAGGTTTGAGGTACAGGGTCAGGTTTGAGGTACAGAGTCAGGTTTGATATACAGAGTCAGGTTTGATGTACAGAGTCATGTATTAGGTACAGAGTCAGGGTTGATGTACAAAGTCAGGTTTGATGTACAAAGTCAGGGTTGATGTACAAAGTCAGGTTTGATGTACAGAGTCAGGTTTGATGAGTCAGGTTTGATGTACAGAGTCATGTCTGAGATACAGGGTATTGTATAAGGTATAGAGTCATGAATGAGGTACAGAGTCAGCTTTGATGTACAAAGTCAGGTTTGATGTACAGAGTAAGGTTTGAGGTACAGAGCCAGGTTTGAGGGACAGAGTCAGGTTTGAGGTACAGAGTCATGTATGATGTACAAAGTCAGGTTTGAGGTACAGAGTCATGTATGGTACAGAGTCAGGGGAGGTACAGAGTCAGGTTTAATGTACAGAGTCATGTATGAGGTACAGAGTCATGTCTCAGGTACAGAGTCAGGTTTGAGGCACAGAGTCAGGGTTGAGGTACAGAGTCAGGTTTGATGTTCAGAGTCAGGTTTGATGTACAGAGTCAGGTATGAGGGACAGAGTCAGGGGAGGTACAGAGTCAGGTCTGATGTACAGAGTCATGTATGAGGTACAGAGTCATGTCTCAGGTACAGAGTCAGGTTTGAGGCACAGAGTCAGGGTTGAGGTACAGAGTCATGTGTGAGGTACAGAGTCAGGTTTGAGGTACAGAGGCAGGTTTGAGGTACAGAGTCAGGTTTGATGTTCAGAGTCAGGTTTGATGTACAGGGTCAGGTTTGAGGTACAGAGTCAGGTTTGAGCTACAGAGTCAGGTTTGAGGTACAGAGTCATATATGAGGTACAGAGTCAGGTTTGATGCACAGAGTCAGGGTTGAGGTACAGAGTCATGTGTGAGGTACAGAGTCAGGTTTGAGGTACAGGGTCAGGTTTGATGTACAGAGTCATGTATGATGTACAGAGTCAGGTTTGATGTACAAAGTCAGGTTTGAGGTACAGAGTCATGTATGATGTACAAAGTCAGGTTTGAGGTACAGAGTCAGGTTTGATGTTCAGAGGCAGGTTTGATGTACAGAGTCAGGTTTGAGCTACAGAGTCAGGTTTGAGGTACAGAGTCATATATGAGGTACAGAGTCAGGTTTGATGCACAGAGTCAGGGTTGAGGTACAGAGTCATGTGTGAGGTACAGAGTCAGGTTTGAGGTACAGAGGCAGGTTTGATGTACAGAGTCAGGTTTGAGGTACAGAATCAGGTTTGATGAGTCAGGTTTGATGTACAGAGTCATGTCTGAGATACAGGGTATTGTATAAGGTATAGAGTCATGAATGAGGTACAGAGTCAGCTTTGATGTACAAAGTCAGGTTTGATGTACAAAGTCAGGTGTGATGTATAGAGTCAGGTTTGATGTACAGAGTAAGGTTTGATGTAGAGAGTCATGTATGAGGGACAGAGTTAATTTGATGTACAAAGTCAGGTTTGATGTACAAAGTCAGGTGTGATGTATAGAGTCAGGTTTGATGTACAGAGTCAGGTATGAGGGACAGAGTCAGGGGAGGTACAGAGTCAGGTTTGATGGACAGAGTCAGGTTTGAGGGACAGAGTCAGGTTTGAGGTACAGAGTCATGTATCAGGTACAGAGTCATGTATCAGGTAGAATAGTATTGTTGGGCTGCACGTTATAGATTTTTAATTGCATGTGCTTGTTTATTATCTTCAAAATCCAAACGTTTCTCTCCCGTTACATGGTACAGAAGATGTGACAGAAAGCGTGTGTATTTCAGGAAAAGATATCAAAACTAGGCCATAAGGAAATGAAAATAAATAATATCTAAATTTACACACGTTTGCACTTTACTGGGAAACCGTAAATGGAAATGACCTTGTATGATATTGTGGAAAAATATTTTGTTCTGAACGGTTATTTTTAGATCCGGTCAGCCACTGGCTGGATTTCACGCTATTCTAAAAATAGATCTTCCGTTAATCGTACTACAGGTATATATAAACTATCACCTGACACGTTGAGAAATTCCAGGTATATTGCTTACGTAGTAGGGTCATTGTCGTCTGACCCTGGTATGTACAGGTAAGGCAATACCTTGTAGGGTGTTCTCGAGATTTCATCATCGATTTCATAATAATGTGACGCTATTTCGTCGGCTAAGCTCAGTGTAATGTTCATGAATAAGTATTGGTGTTTCTTGTTTAACTGACACAAACAAAATAAATATGTTCCGATACAAATATCAAGTTTACATAGAGTCGACTATCATGATACATCAGTACCTCGTATGTGTCTTACCTATTGTGGCTGAGTCAATAACATGGGTTTATGGTTTAAACTATACTTCTATTGTAAAAACGCAAACACGAACACTTTATGAAAACTTACATTTATTTCCATAGTGACGTAGACACATAGAATTAACTTTAGACAAATCACACCATATGAGGATAAACGCGATCCTTTCGTCACTCCTACTGTCCATTCTCTCAGTTATACATGTACATGTGTATACAAATATGTATATTGTACTTCATTTTCCATATCTGCAACTTTATTTCCTCATGTAACACATATTATGTGTCTGAGTGTCAATACAATTTTGCTTGTACACATGCATGCACCTGTCCATCCTGTCAAAATTTAATATATGAATTCATGTACATGTACCTCATGTTACACATTTTCATGTGTCTGAGTGTTGGAAATAAAATCTGAAATCCTACCCCATCCCATTATGTAGGTGATGGAAACGTTTAGATTTGTTGCAATATAGAGAAAACGTGCGTTACAGTTGATGACCCCTTAGTTTACAAACACCCTTATCGCTAGGCTGCTCTATGTATACAGTTGAAGGTTGTAGCAACAGTTATAACGTATAGCTACCTGTCTTCTAATTGGCAATGTCACTGACCAGGTTCTGACCACATGGTCAATGACCATAACATTTCATAGACACGCGGCTGGCTTCTCAAACAGGCCTAGTGCATTAACCTCAAATCAGATATCGAATTATTCAAATTTTAAAATCAAAGGTATGTGAAAGGGAGGTGTCGTGTAGGAAAGCCGGCGTCTTTCTGCACTAAAATAAAACTATTTGATGAAAACGTCACGTCAGTTTGACACAGAGACATCGCTCAAACGTTAATGTCGAAATAAATTACAACATGACGATGACTGTTGCTATTAATATTTAGCTGTCGATATCGGCGATCCAATAAATACTGTATCAGGCACAGGGACGCTTACTGAGATTGGGTACTTTCTAACAGTGTTGAAACATTGTTTTTTTGTTATTGCAGACTGATGTTTACGGGAATTTACAAAATCAGAAAAGTTTTATTTATAGACATTCGTCAACATAAACAAGCCCGATTACTGTGTACATAAAAATACAGACTCTACATAATTAACACTCACAAACATTTATTCATAAATATTTATGAATATATCTTTTAATTATTAATCAATACTGTGTCATGCTTTTATGATTTCAATTATTTTTTGACGACGAAATATGTCGAAATCTACAGTCAAAACAAATGTTACTTAATCTAAATATATTTCTGTGAATATGAGTGACACGTGATTCATACAGCTGTTATGGTGGTGTTTATGCGTAGATAAAATACAGAATTAGTCACATCGAAAGTGCTTTAACCAACCACATGAATGTTGGTATTTTGGACAAGGAATATTTTAAAGTTATACGCAGATATCAATATACATATACAGCTATATTCTATTTATTTGGTATATTTGTTCTGTAATAAGTAATGAGATATAAATATCTGAATGTTCCTTGACAAAAGTAGGAAATTCCTAATCATACATGTAGATATAAATATATATATTAAACTATCAATTAACTCAAAATTTAAATATTAATTAAATAAATTGAACTGAACACAAAAATACATTTAACATTAACATCATCAATTTCTGCTGGTGTACCACAAGGATCTGTTCTTGGTCCTTTTTTATTTCTTATATTCATTAACGATATTACTCATGAAATTAACACTAATGTAAAACTTTTTGCTGATGATACGTCTCTTTATGTTATTGTTGACAAAGATGTAATTTCTCCAGCAGAAGAACTTAATGATGATCTTGAATCCATTAATAATTGGGCAAAACTCTGGAAAATCAATTTTAATCCTCAAAAAACTATTGCATTAACTGTAACTAAGAAAAATAGACAGCATCCATTACTTATATTTGATAATCAGATAATTCATGAAAATAAATCTCATAAACATCTGGGCGTAGTATTTAATACTAATGGTTCTTGGGGTGATCATGTTTAATATATTTATGATAAACCATGTAAAAGATTAAATATTCTACGTATGCTAAAACATAAAATTGATAGGAAATCTTACTATATCTCTCCTTCATTCGTCCTACTTTAGAATATGCCTCTTTTGTCTGGGGTAATTGTAATATTGGAGAAGAAAAACTACTGGAATCCTTTCAAATTGAAGCAATGAAAGTTATAACTGGTCTTAGAAGTGGTACATCTCATCAAAAATTATACTATGAAACAGGTTTTGAAAAATTAAAAGATCGACGGAATAAGCATAAACTTGTCTGAATGTATAAAATCCTCAACCACTTAACACCTGATTATATATTTGACATCACTGAACCTTATATTAATATACAAGTCAATCACCATTTAAGGACAAATAGATTTTTTTAACATTCCTCATTCTAGAACTTGTATCTACAACTGTAGTTTCTTTCCTGATGTCATGCGTCTATGGAACAATCTCGATCATTCAACTCTTCTCGGACTTTAACATTCCTCATTCAGAAAATTAATAAAATTCAAGAAAACTAAATATTGTATTGTGTCAATTACGTAATAATGCTAGCAATTTAAATTTTGATAAATGCAATGATCACTTGATAGTTGATCCATCTTGCTCTTGTGGCGCATCTTGTGAAAATGCTGAACATTATTTCTTCTTATGTCCACTTTATATTAACTATAGACATTTCATAACTGACATCACTAATCATTTTGGATATTCATCTGTTGATCTACTTACATCTAGTAATGTTTATCTATCTACTGATGATAATTTATTTATTCTCTCAAAAGTTCAGCAATACATTTCTGCTACTAACAGATTTAATTAAAATTATGACTGTTTTCATTGCCTCTTATACTTATATTTATTTACATGTATATGTATGTATATCTTTTTTTTAATTTTGAGTAAGGGCTCGTGTGTGTGTGTGTGTGTTTGTGAATGCTTATTTATTATGTGTATATGAGGGTGTATGTGTGTTATGGTATGATTGTAAGTGTATATGAGTGTGTCTCGTTGATCCATGTACTAAATGTATGCTTCTTGTCAATTAATACCTGATAGGAGAAGACTTATATAGGCTAAGCCTGTTGTCTTATCCAATTGTGCATTTTTTTGTCCAATAAAATTGGTTGAAACCTCAAATTTAACATTAACAGAAAGTAACAGACATTGTGTAGCTGGCGAGTTTACCTGTCACTGACGTACTTACTTGCCCCGAGAGTCAGGATGTAGTGTAACACAATCATGTACACCACATGCACCACACATACCTGACGTGACTCAATCGGGACAGGTATCTGGAATCACGACCAAGGTTATGTATACCAGGTAATATATAAATGTAGCACCACTAATACGGATCAGTTCTATCGAAACACCCCCCACGGAGGTACTAAACCTTACTTGATAAACTTTGTATTTTTCCTGTGGGATTTTTTGGTGTAATCTCGGACTAGGCTAAAATACTTAACTTCTTGAAGTCAAACTGTGCAAACTATAGCGTTTGCAAATAAAATTGATATACATAAAGCATAATAAAAATGTGACCATAAGGGTCCCATACTGAATGACGTCATCACTTTCAGTTTCATTATTGCAGGAACAAAATACAAACAACATCCGACCTGAGTAACACGCAATCTAGACCCGTGTACCTTTAGGACATGAGTAAATCCCTAATTACCCAGGTTAACTTATGAAATAAGGTGCGTTGTGTTATGAAATATCGTGGGTCTTATGAGACAGGGTTGGCTGATCTACGTAGTAGCCGCGTGAGAGCGGAACACTGATTGACCCCAATCTGGGCGGATCAGAATCATCCGCTTATCCGATTTCAGAAGTCAAAAAGTCGTGACGGGAATCGCCCAGACAGACTTACTTGTGGGTCGAACCTTTGTCCTAGTTATTATCGAAATGACGTATGCCAGTGACGTGTATCTATTCAACAGTAGGAATGAACACGGTATATCTATTTATAGATTTCACAGGTGACCACTTTGTTGTTTACTTACCTGGTTGTTATGAACACGCGTAAAGTGTTGTGACCAGCGCGAGGCTCACTGGTCGGTAAGGACAGAGACATATATACACTATATTCTCTGGGAAGGGGAAGTGGCAGCTATGTCATCCATTTCCGATCTCGAAAAAAAAATAAAAAAATACACCAAATAAACAAAGATATTTTGCAATTAGCCAGTACGTAAATATGTTTAATATGTGTTTAGAAGTACTATCGCATGTACGTAAATCTGTACGTGTCAGCTGCAGTATATATAATACATGTATATATACTAACAGACGGTGTCAATGTTTGATCTATATACATAAATACATAGTGTATTACACGATTGATCGATACACAGATTTAACATAGTCACCAATAAAAAGGAGTTAGTACTATAACGTGCTAGTTTACAGAAACACGACAGACGGAAGTTCCGGAAACAAATCCACGTTTATCAAGAAAAGGTGTTTCATTTAAACTAGGATATCAGCAATAAAGTACATGTAATACTATCATTATATCTCTGGGTGCTACTTACGAGTTGAACAATGTCTATACTTCCTTAAAAGATTTTAGACTAAAAAGAGCTGGAGCTGAGCTTACCTTTTTAATATACTGAATGCTATATACACACATGTAGGTATCTTTGTTCATTTTACCTGTGAAATATGGGGAATTACAGTACAATAAAAATGATATCTAACCTACAAAATGTTTGCATATGCCCCCGCACCCGCTGTAATAAAAATTGAGCTAGCCGCAATGTCTAACCAAAGTCATTGACGTGGAAAATATAGGTCACAGTGACCTTTATGCCATATGATTGTCTGATACTCATCAGGAAAGATATGCATATATATACAATTTGATGAAATTAATACGACTAGCATTATCACAGCAATGAAGCAAAACTCAAATTGTAACTATACAAATGGAGCTAAAAGCAGGTCACGTTAAATGTCATTGTCATATGATTGTGATTTATTTCTGATGCCGATGTTTGCAAATGCACTTTGATGACATGTGTCCTGTATCACAAAAAAGGACATAAATGCAAAGTCTAACAAAAGCCAGCGAAGCGGATAATATAGATCACACTAATCTATGTGTCCTATGATGAATAATTTTCCTCAAGAATGTATCTATTTATAAAAAGTAATGACTATGTGACTTGTAGTATCACAAAAATGGAGCAAAACGTAAAGACTAGCCACAGTAGCTAAACGTAAAGACTAGTCACAGTAGCTAAACGTAAAGACTAACCACAGTAGCTAAACGTTAACACTAGTCACAGTAGCTAAACGTAAAGACTAGCCACAGTGGCTAAACGTTAAGACTAGTCACAGTAGCTAAACGTAAAGACTAACCACAGTAGCTAAACGTTAAGACTAGTCACAGTAGCTAACGTAAAGACTAACCACAGTAGCTAAACTTTAAGACTAGTCACAGTAGCTAAGCTTAAAGACTAGTAACAGTAGCTAAACGTTAAGACTAGCCACAGTAGCTAAACGTACAGACTAGCCACAGTAGCTTAACGTTAAGACTAGTCACAGTAGCTATACGTTAAGACTAGTCACAGTAGCTAAGCTTAAAGACTAGTAACAGTAGCTAAACGTTAAGACTAGCAACAGTAGCTAAACGTAAAGACTAACCACAGTAGCTAAACTTTAAGACTAGTCACAGTAGCTAAGCTTAAAGACTAGTAACAGTAGCTAAACGTTAAGACTAGCATCAGTAGCTAAACTTAAAGACTAGGCGCTTTAGTTAAACGTAAAGACTAGCCATAGTAGCTAAACTTAAAGACTAGTCACTGTAGCTAAACGTGAAGACTATTCACAGTAGCTAAACGTAAAGTCTAGTAACAGTAGCTAAACGTACAGACTAGCCACAGTAGCTAAACGTTAAGACTAGTCACAGTAGCTAAGCTTAAAGACTAGTAACAGTAGCTAAACGTTAAGACTAGCAACAGAAGCTAAACTTAAAGACTAGGCACTTTAGTTAAACGTAAAGACTAGTAACAGTGGCTAAACGTAAAGACTAGCCACAGAAGCTACACGTAAAAACTAGTCATTATAGCTAAACGTAAAGACTAGTCACAGTATCTAAACGTAAAGACTAGCCACAGAAGCTACACGTAAAAACTAGTCATTATAGCTAAACGTAAAGACTAGTCATTTTAGCTAAACGTAAAGACTAGTCACATTAGCTAAACGTTAAGACTAGCCACAGTAGCTAAACGTAAGGACTAGTCACAGTAGCTTAACGTAAAGACTAGTCACAGTAGCTAACCGTAAAGACTAGCCACAGTAGCTTAACGTTAAGACTAGTCACAGTAGCTATACGTTAAGACTAGTCACAGTAGCTATACGTTAAGACTAGTCACAGTAGCTATACGTTAAGACTAGTCACAGTAGCTATACGTTAAGACTAGTCACAGTAGCTAAGCGTAAAGACTAGTAACAGTAGCTAAACGTTAAGACTAGTCATAGTAGCTAAGCGTAAAGACTAGTCACAGTAGCTAACCGTAAAGACTAGCCACAGTAGCTAAAAGTGAAGACTATTCACAGTAGCTAAACTTTAAGACTAGTCACAGTAGCTAAGCTTAAAGACTAGTAACAGTAGCTAAACGTTAAGACTAGCAACAGTAGCTAAACGTAAAGACTAACCACAGTAGCTAAACGTTAACACTAGTCACAGTAGCTAAACGTAAAGTCTAGTAACAGTAGCTAAACGTACAGACTAGCCACAGTAGCTTAACGTTAAGACTAGTCACAGTAGCTAAGCGTAAAGACTAGTCACAGGAGCTAAACGTAAAGACTAGTCACTGTAGCTAAACGTGAAGACTATTCACAGTAGCTAAACTTTAAGACTAGTCACAGTAGCTAAGCGTAAAGACTAGTCACAGGAGCTAAACGTAAAGACTAGTCACTGTAGCTAAACGTAAAGACTATTCACAGGAGCTAAACGTAAAGACTAGTCACTTTAGTTAAACGTAAAGAATAGCCACAGTAGCTAAACGTAAAGACTAATCACTTTAGTTAAACGTAAAGACACGTCACAGTAGCTAAACGTAAGGACAAGTCACAGTAGCTAAACGTAAAGTCTAGTAACAGTAGCTAAACGTACAGACTAGCCACAGTAGCTTAACGTAAAGACTATCCACAGTAGCTAAACGTTAAGACTAGCAACAGTAGCTAAACGTAAAGACTAACCACAGTAGCTAAACGTTAACACTAGTCACAGTAGCTAAACGTAAAGTCTAGTAACAGTAGTAAGGACTAGTCACAGTAGCTAAACGTTAAGACTAGTCACAGTAGCTAAGCGTAAAGACTAGTAACAGTAGCTAAACGTTAAGACTAGCAACAGTAGCTAAACTTAAAGACTAGGCACTTTAGTTAAACGTAAAGACTAGTCACAGTAGCTAAACGTAAAGTCTAGTAACAGTAGCTAAACGTACAGACTAGCCACAGTAGCTAAACGTAAAGACTAGTCACTTTAGTCAAACGTTAAGACTAGTCACAGTAGCTAAACGTAAAGACTAGTCACAGTAGATTAACGTAAAGACTAGTCACTGTAGCTTAACGTAAAGACTAGCCACAGTAGCTTAGCGTAAAGACTAGCCACAGTAGCTAAACGTAAAGACTAGCCACAGTAGCTAAACGTAAAGACTAGTCACTGTAGCTTAACGTAAAGACTAGCCACAGTAGATTAACGTAAAGACTAGTCACAGTAGCTAAACGTAAAGACTAGTCACAGTAGATTAACGTAAAGACTAGTCACTGTAGCTTAACGTAAAGACTAGTCACAGTAGATTAACGTAAAGACTAGTCACTGTAGCTTAACGTAAAGACTAGCCACAGTAGCTAAACGTAAAGACTAGCCACAGTAGCTTAACGTAAAGACTAGCCACAGTAGCTTAACGTAAAGACTAGCCACTGTAGCTTAACGTAAAGACTGGCCAAATCATTAAAGCGGAATATATTGATCGCAGTGACCTATCTTTCGTGTAGGTGTAGTGCTCATCTGTATATGACCTGTAGATACTATGGGACATCTAGTATGAGAAGAACTGAACGCAAGAAGTATAAATGTCGTACGAACGGACCGACTGCAATGATAAAAACAATTTTGTCATCTATTGTGGCAAAAACAAAAAAAATCTTCGCTGCAGTTGGTATCCACTCTGTGATATTCCTAGTACAATAATGTAACATCTCAGTACTTTCTTTGTTTCAGTATCAAGAGTCGTCTTGCATGTTAATAACTTATTCGCTGAAAGTTAAGTTTCAGTAAAATTATGACAAGCTTTCCGAACACGAGATGCATGCGCGCATGATATATGTATTATGTATAAAAGTGATAAGCGCGCAGTTGATTTCTTCAACTTAAACACGTATTGTGGTATAGTTTGAATTTAGTACCTGTATGTCACTCGCCGACAGATGGCACTAGTCATGCATAATGCATGCCCATGATCACCGTGGTTAACGGCCGAGGTGTGTAGGCGGTTAATCTGACTATAACGCAGAACATAAACAGGAAATATAGACAACTTGACCACTCCCACGCGGCGACCGACAGATATCCTTGGACACTCCCCATGACTGCTGCTAGGACGTTTATATATTACATTTCGTTTAGCATGGGTGTATAACAAAATATTTACATCGATTTATATTGTCAATATAAGCATACCAAGGTCATTGCGCGCTCTTGAGACCATTGACTGTGGCGATATTATCGTGACATCATTAAAATTGTGACGCCATAGTCATAATTTCAAATACTAGTACTAACTACAATCTGTTCATAATTACAGTCCAATAATTCCGTATCTCCTGACCATTAATCGTAATGTATTCTTGAGCAATATTCGATTTGTCTGCAATCTTGTTCAGAAATGAACTATGAATACACATTAGGAGAAAAAAAATCAGAAAAAGAATTGATAGGCAAATCATTATTTTATCAAAAATCTGCACGTGAGATTTGGATAATAGTTATATATATTGTGTCTTTGACTGACATGTAGACGTGACCCCTCCATACACACCTATAAGGAAATACGTTACAACTGTATCAGTAAGACGCAGAATGTACATACACTTAGACAGGCACAAAAGTGGACCAGGATCTAGGGAGTATCTACCTGTACGCTACATCCTGGTCAATAACGCAATCAAACGGCATGGCCTTACTCCATTTGAAAGGTGTCAAAAGTAGGATATAGACAAAGTTTAAACATTGAAATACATTTTTAATCATGTTTGAAAGTGCATTTTGGTTATACCTACACTTGCGCTACCGACGTAGTCATATATAGTGACGTAATTAACATAACGACTTACACAATGGTGTATATGTACAGGTACCGGCGTCTCCACAGCCGGGTACCTGTTGGATTATCGTAATGACTAAGAAATCTCGTGACTAGCTCGCTGCTTGTCATTCTGATAACCTTATCAGGCGAGTTATTCTGAGAATGTTCCACGAGTGTATACATAACTTCTTAATGTAGACTTATGTAGATGATTGATGTCTTGAACAGTTCAACACGTCCTTTTCACTTACACATTAATATTATAATGAGATATGTGTGTCATGTCGATCTGTTTCCTCGTTATTGGCCTTTGTTTACAGGGCTGTGAACACGTCATTAATTCTGTAAGCCAACAATACGTTTTGTTTTACTCCTCACTGGCTTACTACCGACGTAATATAGAACAAATCCTTTTCCGACAACTTAGAGGGCGGGTTATGAATTTCCCGAATTAATTAATCAGGAAGTGATGCAAATAAGTTCATCAGGTTCTGCATAAACATTCTGTAAAACATAAGTCTTCTGACGTCAGGGACACTTTTATCTCACGCTGTATCGCTTACGATAACACATTTGGAATACTTTGACTGTCACACTGTCATAAGATCCTATTAGACATATCGTAACACCGGCTAACTTTCAGATATCTATAAAATATCGACCACCTTCATCAAGTTGAAGATTATGTCAAGGTGAGAGTGAGAGGGTGCTAACGCGAAGAAAGGAAGGAAAGAAAACGATGGAGGGATAGAAAGATATAGAGAGAATAAATGGCTTAGTGGAGAGAACGAATTGCAGATTTGAAAATTTGAAATATTTTGATATCACAAGTCTCCCCCGACATCAAGGGCTGCTTTAATTGATTTTCACATATCGTCTGTTTCTCAAAACATCATGAGCCGTGACAACTGTCTTATTACATTAGAAAATATAGTGTCTCTTATATCGTCATGCCGTCACAATTGTCTGTCTGCGTCATCAGAACCGGTGTAACCAACCTGTCATATCAGTGTTGACTCGAGTGTCTCTTTACGTCACCAACATTAACGTTGTTGCTTTGGTGTGATGACACAAGTTACGCTAACATCAGCAACTTTAGTGCTATTTCGATTGGCATTTCACTTCCGTTTCCAGACTCGAGCAAATTGCTGACGTAATTTGGTTAATGACGTCACAAGTCTCTACAGAAACATCACTTCTTACTGTCTAACTACACCAACTAAACAAAGTTCAGTTAAATGTACCTGATGTGGCGACCACTTCCGGCCATGGCAGGAGTATGAAAAAGTAGTATTTTTCGACTTAATGTACAGAAGCTGTTTGTGTCCGTATCAAACGTTATCACCAATCAGCGTCCCTGTTTCATGAAGATATACAATATACATATATACCGTGACGTGAATTGTCGTCAACCAGTAGGCCTAGTTAATTTGACTTGTCTATTGACGTCATCAATTTCCATGTGACTGCAGGTTACCTTGTCACATGACGTCAGAGATTACTGTCTGACAACCTTGTCATCGCTGGTATCTACCAGACAACTTCGATTTTACCAAATAAAATATCTTTCAGGACTTCGTCTTTTCTGCAGTTCATCATGACTATATTTCGTTAAGCCAATTAACTTCTGAATATCAACCATTGGCTTTTTTTAAAAAAAATCTTCCATCTTGTGACCTTAAATATTTGTTCAGCAGCGTTAATTATAACTCTCATATCCACGTTTGAATAACAACATATGAAAACACGATTTTGAAAGACAAGACAAAGTACAATATATATTTTTAATTTTTTAATGTTTTATTTTCTTCGTTTTTTGTTTTAAATATCAGCATCGCTGTTGTTTTTACATAAATATTAAATATTTTCTCACAAAGAGCATGTTCCCCTCTCATATCACATTCAACATCAGCCACATTTCCACACAAGATACATATATACACACCAGCACTATCGTTCACCCACGCTCCTCGCATACCACATCCGGTCCCGTCAATAAATTATAACGCTCCCTTCCCCACAGAGGTCATCTGGTACACAATGGGATATACTGCATACTTTGTGTACACGTATTACACCAAAAGTACATTGTACTGTTTATAAATAAGAATATTTAAAAAAATTGGAATTATGAATATGCCGGATTTAAAAACAAGTAAATTAAAACATGGAATACCAGATAAATGTAATGAATGGATGCGATTTTACGCTCGATAAGTTTTGTACAAACGACAATGTTCTCTGATGTAGTATATCCTGTTTGTGTAGTAGCGATTTGGATTAATGCCCCGAGTACTTGGTCAAATATTACACTGATTCACAAACAAGGACGGACGGACCTTTTGTCAAATGACCTTTAAAAATTGTAATAAACATGAGATCAAATACGTCACAGCCTTGGCAACTATCCAACAACATGACTGAGATACTGTCTCAACACGTGGACAATGACGGCTATGTACACAATTCCCTGATTACGCAATGAACTGTTCATTATATGAACGTATTTGCTGAAAAATATTTTGTAAATGTTGTATGCAACTTTTTCAAAAAGTACAATGTCAACACAACACTGGCCATATTTGTCCATTATACAGTTAGTTTCACTATTCAATTAGGCACCTGTCCTTATTAAATTCAGAAAATCACAATAGGTCTCGGTCTACTACACAGCAATGGCCGTTGGCATGGGAACCGAATCGACCTTTGTAGAGTCAATCACCTGTGTGCTACAGCTGTCCAGTACAGAGAATTTGTGCCCGTGCACATTGTTGTAATACGTCACAGTGTCCCGTTTATCCTGGGATTTTTCGTTGTTATTATTACAGTCAACGATCTGTTCAACATTGTCCGATAAGTTCTTTTCACAAAGTCCACCGAATCCCGTGTTAAAAATAGTAACAAGATTCGTAATTTGAATTGATTCTGGCTGCAAATGTTGTACCACACTGTGTAAGGTATCCTGGTTGGGTAAACTCGACTCAACTGCCTCGCCCCGGGAATGTATGTCCGTTTGGGGGTCGGGCATGAAAACATTGTCAGAGTCTGTTACATCATCACTGGTATCGATGACCCGTTCGATACGAGGCCGCTTAACGCCCTCGTGTGCCTCTTCCGTTGTTGACGAGTCCGTGCTAAAACGCCTACGTTTTACGCACCCCACACATGACTGGCTGTTGACGTAAGCATCAGTGACCTTTGGCTGTTCCGTACATTGACTTGGGGTTACGGGAGTGTTGCTTGCACGCACAGTCACCAAGCTACAAGATTTCTTATAATCTGAAGGTTTAGATTTTGAGCATGATGAATCTGATGATAGTTTTTGTTCTGTGATATCACTTGATTCAACCCTCAGGCGTTTAGGTGGCGAGTTTTCTTTGTTCTGTTCGCGACACGCTTCAGTGGTACACGGCTCTGTTTCCTCGCGTGACCTCTTGGTCGCGTCATGGCTGGCTCGTACAACCACGCTAGTAGTATTTGTGATACATGAAGAACTGTTTGTACTTATCTGAGTAACAGGTGATTCCACTGGTTTAGATTCCGATTGAGCCCTCCTGTTAATCAGCATAGTTTGTAGGTTGTCCATCATGTAAGCTGTTCTGGCTTTGTGAAGCACACACGCTACTAGTAAGTTTTTATGCAAGTTTATTCCGCCTCGCTGGGAACGCGAGGCCTGTATTTTCCCCAAAGACACAGTGATAAGTCTCTGTGCTTCTGAATTCATGTTGATTTGTTGATGAATTCCTGTAGTCCTGTTTTATAACGGTAAATAATGTAAACAATGGCTCTACGCTACTATCGTGCCCTACACCTCCTAGTTCTCCAAGCTAATGACTCGCTTTCTTTGTAACAGCTCGTTTTGATATGCGTGACGTCTCTGTCTGATCCACCAGCCAATCAGATTCGAGTATTTGTGTTGACGTCAGTGTGAGAACAAGAAATACCCAATGAAAACCCAGAGCTTTAACTGGGACAAAAATTTCCCCGACACAATATGATCTAAAAATAGCTTGACCCGCCAAATAAAGGAAAACATGGTTGTCGTCATAGCAGCCTACTACAGTTCATTCACAGTGACTGAGTCATGTCTGGTGTGGTTGTGTATGCGTTCAGGCTCGCCCAGTACGGGAAACATTGACTAATTCTCATATAATTATGCGTGGTACACCGGGAAGTTGAGTAATCGTGGAATTGTGATTAGCTTATCATATTTACGCTGGTCATATACACAGAATTCATAGTCACTATAAATAGAGCACTACGTAATTATCATATCATTGGATA
The DNA here is from genome assembly GCF_002113885.1 of Mizuhopecten yessoensis. Taxonomy (NCBI): domain Eukaryota; kingdom Metazoa; phylum Mollusca; class Bivalvia; order Pectinida; family Pectinidae; genus Mizuhopecten; species Mizuhopecten yessoensis. Next base: position 64,064 of record NW_018479974.1, on the reverse strand, counting down.
TTCACGAGTGTATTAAGTCACCGATAACGGGATCCATATTACTTACATTCCTCAACAGGACAAGCCCTACTGATTAATCTATCTAGGTCAAGAATATGACATTCAAACCTTCATAATTGACACACATTGTACAGGCAAAGGAAAATGAAGCGATAAACACATTGACAAATTTTCTATACATTTTTAAACAAATCAGAATGCATTGCTTTGTCCATGCCGTTTACAATAAAAGAAACACTCATTAATCATAGTTGCAATAAACTAATTGATTACATGAATGGACATTGGTACATTCTTTATCATGCAAAAAATCGTGATATAAGATTTTATGAATGGAAACACAGTAGATATTTTCCCTGGGATGGGTTGATAATGGATGAAAAGAAGCAAGGTTTTGGGTGAGGGGAGGGTGGCAGGGCGAAAGTGGTTGCATATTGATGCATATGATAATGATACACAGATTCGGGGAATCTACATAGGAATACATTGTGACACACTAGTACAGTACTAGGCATATTTCTGCCATCCACTTGCGACTTACGAGTTACGTATGTCGACATAATTATTGAAAGATGTCGACATAATCTGAGAAGATGTCGACATATTATCACATTTGCCGAGATAATTTTGCCGAGATAATTATCTCGTAAGTGGGTAACTCGGCTTTTTATCGTGTTCATGCTCGGGTGTGACATCGACTTGCCACTTACGACTTGCCACTTACGACTTATCTATGTCGACATCCTAGTAGATTATTGCCGACTTACCAAAACGAGGCTTGTGCACGAGGACCGCGAAGGTGGGCTGATGGGGACTGAACAGTGGTGACTATACTGGTGAGTAACTTGGTAAAATCAATGTAAATATTGGAAATCAAAGATATGGATATTACAGTAGGTTACTATGATGTACAGAGTTTATCAATCAAAGAGGGATTTTACATCATTAAGTCGTAAGTGGCAAGTCGTAAGTCGATGTCACACCCGAGCATTAACACGATAAAAAGCCGAGTTACCCACTTACGAGATAATTATCTCGGCAAAATTATCTCGGCAAATGTGATAATATGTCGACATCTTCGCAGATTATGTCGACATATTCTCAGATTATGTCGACATATTCTCAGATTATGTCGACATCTTTCAACAATTATGTCGACATACGTAACTCGTAAGTCGCAAGTGGATGGCAGAAATATGCCACCATCAGTACACCATTGCACGTGTTTATTACACATTTATGTATTTAGGAGGACATACAGGGTTTCAACAAAGGACTGATATAGCAGTGCCTCTTACATGTATCTACCTCCGTGTCTCAACTAAATATTTACCAGATATATCGGGACCAGGTGTAGTTACTTGTTTATTTCTTGTGTTATTGACTCGAAATTTGGACATGGTTACTCGGATTTAAAAACCTTCATCCGACCGAAATTCCCATCTTTCTGCTGTAACAATATTAAACGTCTCTGCTGCAACACGTGTCATTATTTGTATATCTCTGCTATTGAGTTTTGTTTGCGGCGTTAAATTTTTGAATATGTTGTTTTTAAATGTTTGACCACGGACTTAGATTCCGTGGTTTGACCCATAATGTTGGAAAATGACCCATCCTGTTTTTAAAAACGCTATGGCGTTATTCGACATATCTGCTGTAATTAAACGCGTGTAATAATATGTGTCTGCTGTAACTGTGTGTATTTGTACATTGCTGCTAAATTCATGCGTAATTCGACATATCTGCTATAATTATATACAATTACACGTCTCTGCTGTTACCGTGTGTAATTGTACATCTCTGCTGTGAGCATGCGTAATTCGACAAATCTGCTGTAATCTTATGTAATTTACACGTTTTTCCTTTTAATATGTTAATACCACGTCTCTGCTGTAACTATGTGTACATAAACCACTATTATACTCGTGTGAATTTGTACATCTCTGCTATGAACATGCGTAATTCGACATATCTACTGCAATTACATATAAGTGATAACAGGTCTCTGCTGTAAACATATGTAATTAAACGTCTCTGCTGTAAATGTGTGTAATTGTACATCTCTGCTTTAAGTATTCACAATTCGACATATCTGCTGTAATTTTATGAAACTTCATGTTTCTGCTGTAAGCACATTTAATTTTTTGTAAACGTTTATAATACCACGTCTCCGATGTAATCAAATGTAAATACCAGTAAACTGCTGTAACCAATTCAATAACACAATCTGCTGTATTAATATGCAAGTTCACACTTTTTGCTGTAACAATTGACCATATATATATATTTGAACACCGAAAGCATTAATACACCACTTAATTACACTCTCTGTAAGTAAGTGAGCGTAACTGCAGTAGCGAGGATGGCATTAATGAGGAACGATGACACTTTTTTTTGTAACGCATTATTTTTGGCGATTCTTTATAATTTTTGAATAATTCGTTCCCATTCAACCGATCGAAGTTTACCTTTGTAGACCACCTGGGGCGTCAGTAGGCCTACCTATATTTAGAAACCATGGGAACAAAGTTATTTACTCGCGCTCTACGCCCAGGCTGCACCTGTATCAGCTACCATCGACACACGTGCAGTGTATCGCGTCGGTATGCAGTGTGTACGTATCATAGGGCTATTTTTAGAATATACTGAAATAAATTGAGGAAGTAGATGAGTCAATGTGGGTTGCCAAGTTACGAGATCCTTGATTATGCTCATGCTTATATTTATGCTCAAGTTCAGTCATGTAAATCACTTTGCTTTTGGTACCTTTAGTCAAGTTTTTTATAGCCACTTAGAATGCGTCTCTTGAAACAGGCATAACCTACTCGTTAATTTCTAAAATCACATGATTGCACGGGCCCTGTTCGAGGAAGAGGCACCTCTGAATACCACGCGCCGATAATATATCTGGAATCGAACCCGGTCGTATGTGTTGGAAATCTGTTCACAACCAGGAAGAGGTCCCGCAATACTTTGTGTTTATTCTCGTCTTATAGAAAAAAAAGTCAAGCAATGAAAGTATGTAGACTGGACATGGGCTGTATGAACAATGTTTATAGTGTAATAAAGATATTGCAGAGAGGTAGTATAAACTTTCGTGTTGGGTTTTACCAGGAACCTTAAAAAATATCAGTGGAGTGACATATGCTTGGTAGGTCAATACATTTCTCGGTAAACGTCAGTAAAACAAAAAGCTGTGTAAATACCTCCATTACCTACGTATACCGCTATATCTAGCGGCTACCGGATTTGCATCTAAAAATAGCGTGGCCGATCATGCCTCTCTATGCTAATCATCTGGCAGTAGATCAGGTAGTAACTATTTATAGCCTAACGTGTTACCAAAATAGCTTAATCTAAAAATACGCCTCACAAAACGACCTAGCTGAGGCGTAGAATGATTAATGTCTATGTATGCGTCTTACATCAGAGAATCTGAAATGCAATTAGGCACTTTTCCACTCTGATCATCTGTCTTCAAGTCAGTTTGTTACTGGTAATAGGTGAAACCGACTATTTATTCGTTAAAATTGGGAAGCAGTCCATGGTTTCTGTATTTTTTTGGTTCCATCACGGTTGGTGCCACTATATAGAAATTAAGATCACCAGCTAGCCTACATCACAGTTTTTGTGCCACTATATAGAAATTAAGATCCCCAGCTAGCCTACATCACGGTTGGTGCCACTATATAGGAATTAAGATCACCAGCTAGCCTACATCACGGTTGGTGCCACTATATAGGAATTAAGATCACCAGCTAGCCTACATCACAGTTTTCTGCCACTATATAGAAATTAAGATCCCCAGCTAGCCTACATCACGGTTGGTGCCACTATATAGAAATTAAGATCCCCAGCTAGCCTACATCACGGTTGGTGCCACTATATAGAAATTAAGATCGCCAGCTAGCCTACATCACAGTTTGGTGCCAGTATATAGAAATTAAGATCACCAGCTAGCCTACATCACGGTTGGTGCCACTACAATGTATATAGAAATTAAGATCACCTGCTAGCCTACATCACAGTTTGGTGCCATTATATAGAAATTAAGATCACCAGCTAGCCTACATCACAGTTAGGTGCCACTGTATAGAAATTAAGATCACCAGCTAGCCGACATCAAAGTTTGGTGCCACTATATAGAAATTAAGATCCCCAGCTAGCCTACATCACGGTTGGTGCCACTTTATAGAAATTAAGATCACCAGCTAGCCTACATCCCGGTTGGTGCCACTATATAGAAATTAAGATCCCCAGCTAGCCTACATTACAGTTTTGTGCCACTATATAGAATTTAAGATCACCAGCTAGCCTACATCACGGTTGGTGCCACTATATAGAAATTAGGATCACCAGCTAGCCTACATCACGGTTGGTGCCACTACATGTATATAGACATTAAGATCACCAGCTAGCCTACATCACAGTTAGGTGCCACTGTATAGAAATTAAGATCACCAGCTAGCCGACATCAAAGTTTGGTGCCACTATATAGAAATTAAGATCCCCAGCTAGCCTACATCACGGTTGGTGCCACTTTATAGAAATTAAGATCACCAGCTAGCCTACATCCCGGTTGGTGCCACTATATAGAAATTAAGATCCCCAGCTAGCCTACATCACGGTTGGTGCCACTTTATAGAAATTAAGATCACCAGCTAGCCTACAACACAGTTTGGTGCCACTATATAGAAATTAAGATCCCCAGCTAGCCTACATCACGGTTGGTGCCACTTTATAGAAATTAAGATCACCAGCTAGCCTACATCTCAGTTTCATGCAACTACATAGAAATTAAGATCACCAGCTAGCCTACATCTCAGTTTCATGCAACTACATAGAAATTAAGATCACCAGCTAGCCTACATCTCAGTTTCATGCAACTACATAGAAATTAAGATCACCAGCTAGCCTACGTCACGGTTGGTGCCACTATATAGAAATTAGGATCACCAGCTAGCCTACATCACGGTTGGTGCCACTATATAGAAATTAAGATCCCCAGCTAGCCTACATTACAGTTTTGTGCCACTATATAGAATTTAAGATCACCAGCTAGCCTACATCACAGTTAGGTGCCACTGTATAGAAATTAAGATCACCAGCTAGCCTACATCCCGGTTGGTGCCACTACAATGTATATAGAAATTAAGATCACCTGCTAGCCTACATCACAGTTTGGAGCCACTATATAGAAATTAAGATCACCAGCTAGCCTACATCACGGTTTTAACAACATAAAGATGCTAGTGACATGACTGGTTTTAACATTGCTATACATTTATGTTCTCAGTTACATTGCAAGTTTGGCATTGATATCAGCTACAGCACTGGTGGTTTGTCGCCGTAGTGATGCCAGCTACATTACTGATGGTTTGTCGCCGTGGCGATGCCAACTGCATCACTGGTGATTTGTCGCCGTGATGATGCCAGCTACATTACTGATGGTTTGTCGCCGTGGTGATGCCAACTACATAACTGGTGATTTGTCGCCGTGGTGATGCCAGCTACACAACTGGTGATATGTCGCCGTGGTGATGCCAGCTACATCACTGGTTGTTTGTCGCCTTGGTGATGCAAGCTACATCACTGGTTGTTTGTCGCCGTGGTGATGCCAGCTACATCACTGGTGGTTTTTCGCCGTAGTGATGCCAGCTACATTACTGATGGTTTGTCACCGTGGTGATGCCAGTTACATCACTGGTGGTTTGTCGCCGTAGTGATGCCAGCTACATTACTGATGGTTTGTCGCCGTGGTGATGCCAGTTACAGCACTGGTGGTTTGTCGCCGTAGTTATGCCAGCTACATTACTGGTGGTTTGTCACCGTGGTGAAGCCAGTTACATCGCTGGTGGTTTGTCGCCGTCGTGATGCCAGTTACATCACGGGTTGTTTGTCACCGTAGTGATGCCAGCTATATTACTGATGGTTTGTCTCCGTGGTGATGCCAGCTTCATCACTGTTGGTTTGTTGCCGTGGTGATGCCAGATACATCACTGTTGGTTTGTCGCGGTGGTGATGCCAGCTACATCTCTGTTTGTTTGTCGCCGTGGTTATGCCAGCTACATCACTGATGTTTTGTCGCCGTGGTGATGGCAGCTACATCACTGTTGGGTTGTCGCCGTGGGGATGCCGGCTACATCACGGGTTGTTTGTCACCGTAGTGATGCCAGCTATATTACTGATGGTTTGTCACCGTGGTGATCCCAGTTAAATCACTGGTGGGGTTTGTTGCCGTGGTGATGCCAGCTACATCACTGATGGTTTGTCGCCGTGGTGATGCCAGCTATGTCACTGTTGGTTTGTCGCCGTGGTGATGCCAGCTACATCACTGTTGGTTTGTCGCCGTGGTGATGCCAGTTCCATCACTGGTGGTTTGTCGCCGTGGTGATGGCAGCTACATCACTGTTGGTTTGTCGCCATGGTGATGCCAGTTACATCACTGTTTGTTTGTCGCCGTGGTGATGCCAGATACATCACTGATGGTTTGTCGCCGTGGCGATGCCAGCTACATCACTGTTGGTATGTCGCCGTGGTGATGCCAGTTAAATCACTGGTGGGGTTTGTTGCCGTGGTGATGCCAGCTACAACACTGATGGTTTGTCGCCGTGGTGATGCCAGCTATGTCACTGTTGGTTTGTCGCCGTAGCGATGCCTGCTACATTACTGGTGGTTTGTCGCCCTGACGATGCCAGCTATGACTGGTGGTTTGTCGCTGTTGTGATGTCAGTTACATCACTGGTGGTTTGTCGTCATAATGATGCTATCGACATCATTGATGGTTTGACTCTGTGGTTGTGATGATTCTCGGAGCTCCTTTAGGATCAGCAGATCGATTTCTTGTCCAAGTGGTGTAGTATAGTGAACGCCGATCAATTTATTGGCTTTTGAGTACCAATTCTATTGTTGACCCGTTAGTGCTGTCGACTGGATTCCCCATAGCAACAGTGTACACATTTCCGATGTTTATGATGTTAAACACAGCACAGCTTCATTAAAATAAGTGTGAAATCCTATTAATGATTTCATTACAATGCAATTCACGTTTCACGGCCCATCAGTCCGAAGTTCAGAGTTTAAATTAATGTGTAACCTAACAGCAGGACGGCTAAATTGTGGCATGTAATTGCAATACATTTTTTTCACAACAACGTCGTGTTTCTAGCTTGTAGGTATTCACATTTATATTACAAACCAATATACAATATTGTATATATGGCATTGCGGGTGTTGAATTGAATTACGGACAACACACATACACGTAACAATATATATTCATTTTGACCGTTAAAAACACAATAATTGAACTCGCATTAACATATATGTATAATGTGTGTGTATAAATATACTATATTTATTGCATAAATTGTAAAATCATATGTAGCAAATATTACTTGGTTTTGTTTATCCATCCACGCACAGAGCTAAATTCGATTCCTTGGTCTAGCGTCTATGGGTGGGAAGGAGAGGAAGCAACAACATTACGGTCAACCAACCCCTCAAAAATTATTGGCATTACGACCAACCAACCACTCACAAAGGACAGCCATTACGACCAACCAACCATTCACAAAGGACTGTCATTACGACCAACCAACCACTCACAAAGGACAGCCATTACGATCAACCAACAACTCACGAAGGACATCTATTACGATCAACCGACAACTCACGAAGGACATCTATTACGATCGTTACGATCAACCAACCGCTCACAAAGGACAGCCATTACGATCAACCAACCATTCACAAAGGACAGCCATTACGACAACCAACCACTCACAAATGACATCCATTACGATCAATCAACCATTCACAAAGGACAGCCATTACGACCAACCAACCACTCACAAAGGACAGCCATTACGACAAACCAACCACTCACAAAGGGCAGCCATTACGACCAACCAACCACTCACAAAAGACTGTCGATACAACCAACCAACCGCTCACAAAGGACAGTCATAACGATCAACCAACCACTCACAAAGGACAGTCATTACGATCAACCAACCACTCACAAAGGACATCTATTACGGTCAACCAACCACTCACAAAGGACAGTCGTTACGATCAACCAACCACTCACAAAGGACAGTCGTTAGGATCAACCAACAACTTACGAAGGACATCTATTACGATCAATCCACTGCTCGATCATAACATGTATAGTAGCAATCGGTTACCCTTTGTTAAAATGAAAATTCATGCATCGTTAACCGACGCAGTCTTCATTATTACATTTCTTATTTTCTCATACGCCTTCGCGGCTACATATATGCAGACAGCTGGACGGGAGGAATCCACGGAGAGACTACGTCAGCAGTCCACATCCCACACGTCTCGAGCTGCACGTGACCCGCGCTGTCTGTGATGACGTAGGGATTGACACCCTTAGTCTGGTTCCAGTCGTAGCACAACATTCTAAATTACTTAACCAAGGATACGACTGATCTGTAAATGTGTTGTCTGATAACGTGGCAGTGTATCACAAAATAAAGTTCAATTTCATGGAATATTTTAGTCGTTATCCCAATACCTTTCTCAATATTCGTAGTACATGTACAAAGACAGTCGCAGGTTGCATATGGCTATCTAGTAGATTGGCAAAAACATGATATTTTCCCCAGTAATTTTGCAGAAAAGTAATGACCTACCAAAAAACAAAAGGGAACATACTTGTAATGCCATGTATTATGGCGGAATATATACATGAATAACTTAGGAAAAAAGTAGGAAAAAAGTATCAAAGCTTCGCACACAACACCAATACCCTCGCGAGTCGAAGTGATCAGAGTACTAAGTGTAGAGCAACTTATGGTCCGTGATGTTATTTATTCTTGTGTAGCAACAATGATCTCAGAAATATCGAAACGTCAATACGCCAAATTAAAGATATGTTAAAAACACTTGATTTTATTAAGATTCATGACCATCGGTACGAAGTGAAGTCTGTAAAGATGACAGCAAAATTTGATTTGTAATGATGATGACTTGTTTTTGACACCTGACGGTCAAAACCACAAACTCATGCAAGAGGTCATATACGTCAACATCCATATATGAATATACGATTTATGGCAATAGATTAAACTATGAATGTGCAGAGCGATGATGGCGAGAATATTTCCATTTGTTTTTGACCCAGACGATTAAAGCATTAAGTTGTTCATGAAATGATGTTTGTGAACATCCATGACAATCTAACAAGAGACGAAGGTCGTAGATCTAGGACAGGAGTAACACTTTATAATCATATCTACTCGATCACGTCAAAAATGTTATGGAATATAATTTCGCTACCATTAAAAGCGGCGTGACCGTTATATGGGATGAGGTTAGATTTCGGAAATTGTGCGTGCGTAGTTTTTTTCCAACAATCTATGGAAAACGTCTTTACATCGCCAGCTTGGTAGGGTTCTTACTTACATGTAATGAAATCAGAAATTCCCACCTATCCGCCTGTTTAATGTTTTCATTTACCTTCTGATTGTATCAGAATATCGATGACCGATCTATTTAATTGATGTATAAGCTGTAGGCCACCTGTCATCTACTACTCAAGTACCGTCCTATATAGCATACCGTATTTAATTCATTGCCCTTTAGACACTCCGCAAAGTGCCCAGATAGCTTATGCAACATCGATTTAATATAAAATTGGCCGAGTCGATTTAAAACCCGAGTATAGTAAGTATCGGGCTTCTGCTGTACACCCGAGGGAAATTCTCCTATACATATGTAACGAGCCTTCTGATGTACTATTATGTATTTATATGGGGATTTCTGAATGCAACAATAGTTAGTGAAGCAACACTCCGGACTTTGAACACATTAAAGTCATTGTTTGATAAGGGGCTCTATACAGACTCATAAAGCCAAAGGATTTTGAAGCTGGTAAACTTTCATTTCTATTCGTGTTTTATTTATTACGGTTTTTGTCTTTCGATTTGCTGAGATTTAAGCAACTGGGCCATTATGTATGACAATTATAGTCGTCTAATGACCCTAAGATAACATGCAGGAAATGAGCGTCTTCATTGAATAGCTACTCTGTCCGTTTAAGTATAAATGTTTCCATTTTGTTGGCAATTCGACCGTGTTTTTGTATGCTGTAGTAACTGTGACCTGTTCACGGTTAAGTCGAAACAGCCGTAAGAGCGGTCTGTTACATTGGTAACATGTTAACAATGCTGTAGTAAATAGACCCTAGGTTAAGGATCTGTCTGTAGGCATTGCTCACTATCAATAAATAATCACTTAAAATCGAAAACATTCCCAAAAACTGCAATCGCTGGGCTCCCTGAATATGAGTATCCAACAATACTTTCGCCAAAATACACATGGAAATAGGAGACCTTTCGAGAGTCTTTTGTGGGTAGATTTGGACAGGTCCAATACAATTTTTGCAAACGTATACACTTGGCATTGGTCAGCGAACGTTACGCATTACTTCAAAAGGTGAGAAATACTTCCAGTGGAATCAGGCGTTCATAATTGAAATTTACACAAATCAGGAAGTTCCTTGACATTTTGTCGAAGAGTATGCTAGACTAGATTTATAAAAAAAATAACAGCTACATGTAAATTTGTCCTTTGCCGATCCTTTGTTTATAACAGTCTCTCCTATTCTATGAAGTCTATGAGACTGATGACGGCCTGCACTTAGTTAGTACGTACTGTCATAATGTTATTTCAAATATTATTTCTGTTATATAAAATTTAACCTGTAATTCCAACAGTGATTTTAATTTATATATCAGACCATACGTAATTGTATATACATGTGCCGTAGCTCCGACATATCTGATTTCATAGGATAAAGAATAAATATATAACTAAATAAGATAAAAAAAAAAAATGAACAAACTTTCAGACTACGATATCGGCAGCTTTCTTTGTTCATGCCACCTTTACACAAGTGGGAAAAAAATGCTATAAATCTTCGCGAGTGGATTAAAATTGACAATGTCTTAGTATACTTCGAAAAAGACTAGCTCATCTCTAGGAATTTAAGATCATAATCTTTTAGCGGAATACCAATAGATTAACGCCCCGCTAAAAACTAGGTTATTAGACACCGCATAAAATAGTTGTGTTCACTTAAACTTCATATCCATTAATTAAATATATATCGCGTGGTCTATGACGCGTATTCATATATATTGGGACGTCCCCGATACCTAACGGGTCCACGTGTCAATGTTTACAAACAACATTACTAGTATGCGTCACTCGGTACATTGGAAAACGGTGCCAGATCGTGCACACCATCACACACCAACAGACATGTGTACCATGTGCTCTCGTATCCTGATACTGGACTAACATTCTATAGAAAACAGAGAACTTACAGTGTGCATTCAGAAACCTCTCCTGGTATACTGTAGTAAATATCAAGTGACACTGCGGACTATATGTATGCACATCGCTATATTTTGTCTAGTATCATTTCTATTACATAATTGGGGATATAGATTAATATAAGTTTATCACATAACCCCATCCCCTGTTATCCCGGTAATATGTTTCACGTAAATAACTGCAATACATACCGAGTCAACTCACTCACTCCTTTGAATTTTTAAGAATTCCTAAGGTGGGCGTCTTCAGATGTGTAAGCATTCCATAGATACATCGGTTCGAGCTTCTGCACACATATGAACATGCAACGCACGTGTCTGTTACTCAGAAAGTATAGCGAACTTGACCCTGTTTCGACATGAACGTGACCAACAATAAAAAGAAATTCTATTTTCATAAGAAAAAAGAGATACAGCAGTGTCTATAAGTCACGTGTTATCAAAGATACCGTAGTGTCTATAAGTCACGTGTTATCAGATACTGTAGTGTCTATAAGTCACGTGTTATCAGATATAATATAATGTCTATAAGTCACGTGTTATCAGACATACCGTAATGTCTATAAGTCACGTGTTATCAGATATAATATAATGTCTATAAGTCACGTGTTATCAGATATTCTGTAGTGTCTATAAGTCACGTGTTATCAGAGATAATGTAATGTCCATAAGTCACGTGTTATCAGATATACTGTAATGTCTATGAGTCACGTGTTATCAGAGATAATATAATGTCTATGAGTCAAGTGTTATCAGAGATACTGTAGTGTCTATAAGTCACGTGTTATCAGATATACTATAGTGTCCATCAGTCACGTGTTATCAGATACTGTAGTGTCTATCAGTCACGTGTTATCAGAGGTACTGTAGTGTCTATATGTCACATGTTATCAGAGGTACTGTAGTGTATATAAGTAGTGTCTATAAGACACGTGTTATCAGATATCCTGTAATGTCTATGAGTCAAGTGTTATCAGATATAATATAATGTATATAAGTCACGTGTTGTCAGGTCACATGTTATCAGAGATACCTTAGTGTCTATAAGTAACGTGTTTCAGATATACTGTAGAGTCTATAAGTCACATGTGATCAGATATACCGTAGTGTCTATAACTCACGTGTTATCAGACATACCGTAATGTCTATAAGTCACGGGTTATCCGAAATACTGTAGTGTTTATAAGTCACGTGATATCAGAGATACTGTAGTGTCAATAAGTCACGTGTTATCAGAGATAATGTAATGTCTATAAGTCACATGTTATCAGAGATACCGTAGTGTCTATAAGTCACGTGTTATCAGAGATACTGTAGTGTCTATAAGTCACGTGTTATCAGATATAATATAATGTATATAAGTCACGTGTTATCAGATATACTGTAATGTCTATGAGTCACGTGTTATCAGAGATACCTTAGTGTCTATAAGTCACGTGTTATCAGATACTGTAGTGTCTATAAGTCACGTGTTATCAGAGATAATATAATGTCTATGAGTCAAGTGTTATCAGAGATACTGTAGTGTCTATAAGTCACGTGTTATCAGATATAATATAATGTATATAAGTCACGTGTTATCAGATATACTGTAATGTCTATGAGTCACGTGTTATCAGAGATACTGTAGTGTCAATAAGTCACGTGTTATCAGAGATACTGTAGTGTCAATAAGTCACGTGTTGTCAGAGATAATATAATGTCTATGAGTCAAGTGTTATCAGAGATACTGTAGTGTCTATAAGTCACGTGTTATCAGAAATAATATAATGTCTATAAGTCACGTGTTATCAGATATACTGTAGTGTTTATAAGTCACGTGTTATCAGAGATACTGTAGTGTCTATAACTCACGTGTTATCAGATAAACTGTAGTGTCTATAAGTCACGTGTTTCAGATATACTGTAGTGTCTACATGTCACGTGTTATCAGAGATACTGTAGTGTCAATAAGTCACGTGTTATCAGATGTAATAATGTCTATAAGTCACGTGTTTCAGATATACTGTACTGTCTACATGTCACGTGTTATCAGAGATACTTTAGTGTCAATAAGTCAGGTGTTATCAGAAATTATAGTGTCTATAAGTATGTCACGTGTTATAAGAGATCTGTAGTATCTATAAGTCACGTGTTATCAGAGATAACATAATGTCTCTGAGTCAAGTGTTATCAGAGATACTGTAGTGTCTATAAGTCACGTGTTATCAGAGATACTGTAGTGTCTATAAGTCACGTGTTTCAGATATACTGTAGTGTCTACATGTCACGTGTTATCAGAGATACTGAAGTGTCAATAAGTCACGTGTAATCAGATGTAATAGTGTCTATAAGTCACGTGTTTCAGATATACTGTAGTGTCTATAAGTCACGTGTTATCAGATATACTGTAGTGTCTATAAGTCACGTATTATCAGATATTATAGTGTCTACAAGTATGTCACGTGTTATCAGATACTGTAGTGTCTATAAGTCACGTGTTATCTGAGATACTATAATGTCTATGAGTCAAATGTTATCAGAGATACTGTAGTGTCTATAACTCACGTGTTATCAGATAAACTGTAGTGTCTCTAAGTCACGTGTTTCAGATATACTGTAGTGTCTACATGTCACGTGTTATCAGAGATACTGTAGTGTCTACATGTAACGTGTTATCAGAGATACTGAAGTGTCAATAAGTCACGTGTTATCAGATGTTATAGTTTCTATAAGTATGTTACGTGTTATCAGAGATACTGTAGTGTATATATGTCACGTGTTAACAGAGATACTGTAGTGTATATGTGTCACGTGTTTTCAGAGCTACTGTAGTGTCTATAATTCACGTGTTATCAGAGGTACTGTAGTGTATATAAGTATTTCACGTCTTATTAGAGATACTGTAGTGTGTATATGTCACGTGTTACCAGAGATAATGTAATGTCTATAGGTCACGTGTTGACAGAGATACTGTAGTGTCTATAAGTCACGTGTTATCAGAGATAATGTAATGTCTATAAGTCACTTGTTGACAGAGATACTAGTGTGTATATGTCACGTGTTATCAGATATACTGTAGTGTGTATATGTCACGTGTTACCAGAGATAATGTAATGTCTATAGGTCACGTGTTGACAGAGATACTGTAGTGTCTATAAGTCACGTGTTATCAGAGATACTGTAGTGTCAATAAGTCACGTGTTATCAGAGATAATGTAATGTCTATAAGTCACTTGTTGACAGAGATACTAGCGTGTATATGTCACGTGTTATCAGATATACTGTAGTGTCTATAAGTCACGTGTGTAGTGTCTATAAGTCACGTGTTATCAGAGATACCGTAGTGTCTATAAGTCACGTGTTATCAGAGATACCGTAGTGTCTATAAGTCACGTGTTATCAGAGATAATGATATGTCTATAAGTCACGTGTTGTCAGAGATAATGTAATGTCTATAAGTCACTTGTTGACAGAGATACTAGTGTGTATATGTCACGTGTTATCAGATATACTGTAGTGTCTATAAGTCACGTGTTATCAGAGATAATGATATGTCTATAAGTCACGTGTTGTCAGAGATAATGTAATGTCTATAAGTCACGTGTTGTCAGAGATAATGTAATATCTATAAGTCACGTCTATAAGTCACGTGTTATCAGATATACTGTAGTTTCTATACATATATGTCACGTGTTATCAGAGATACTGTAGTGTCTATAAGTATGTCACGTGTTATCAGAGATACTGTCGTGTATATATGTCACTTGTTAACAGATATACTGTATTGTCTATAAGTCACGTGTTATCAGAGATATTATATTGTCTATCAGTCTCGTGTTATAAGAGATACTGTAGTGTCTATAAGTCACGTGTTATCAGATAATGTAGTGTCTATAAGTCACGTGTTATCAGATATACGGTAGTGTCTATAAGTCACGTGAAATCAGATACTGTAGTGTCTATAAGTCACGTGTTATCAGATACTGAAGTTTCTATCAGTCACGTGTTATCAGAGATACTGTAGTGTCTATGAGTCACGTGTTATCGGAGATACTGTAGTGTCTATAAGTCACATGTTATCAGATATACTGTAGTGTATATAAGTCACGTGTTATCAGATACTGTAGTGTCTATCAGTCACGTGTTATCAGAGATACTGTAGTGTCTATAAGTCACATGTTATCAGATATACTGTAGTGTCTATAAGTCACGTGTTATCATATATAATATAGTGCCAATCAGTCACGTGTTATCAGATAATGTAGTGTCTATCAGTCACGTGTTATCAGAGATACTGTAGTGTCTATAAGTCACGTGTTATAAAAGATACCGTAGTGTCTATAAGTCACGTGTCATCAGATACTGTAGTGTCTATAAATACTGTAGTTTCTATCAGTCACGTGTTATCAAAGATACCGTAGTGTCTATAAGTCACGTGTTTCAGATATACTGTAGTGTCTATAAGTCACATGTTAACAGAGATACTGTAGTGTCTATGAGTCACGTGTTATCGGAGATACTGTAGTGTCTATAAGTCACATGTTATCAGATACTGTAGCGTCTATAAGTCACGTGTTATCAGATACTGTAGTGTCTATAAGTCACGTGTTATCAAAAACTGTAGTGTCTATAAGTCACGTGTTATCAAAGATACCGTAGTGTCTATAAGTCACGTGTTATCAGATATTCTGAAGTGTCTATAAATCACGTGTTATCAGATACTGTAGTGTCTATAAGTCACGTGTTATCAGAGATACTGTAGTGTCTATAAGTCACATGTTATCAGAGATACTGTAGTGTCTATAAGTCACGTGTTATCAGATATACTGTAGTGTCTATCAGTCACGTGTTATCAGATACTGAAGTGTCTATCAGTCACGTGTTATCAGATACTGTAGTGTCTGTAAGTCACGTGTTATCAGATACTGTAGTGTCTTTCAGTCACGTGTTATCAGAGATACTGTAGTGTCTATAAGTCACGTGTTATCAGAGATACTGTAGTGTCTATAATTCACATGTTATCAGAGATACCGTAGTGTCTATAAATCACGTGTTATCAGAGATACTATAGTGTATACATGTCACGTCTTATCAGAGATACTGTAGTCTCTATAAGTCACGTGTTATCAGATACTGTAGCGTCTATGCGTCACGAGTTATCAGAAACTGTAGTGTCTATAAGTCACGTGTTATCAGATACTGTAGTGTCTATCAGTCACGTGTTATCAAAGATACTGTAGTGTCTATAAGTCACATGTTATCAGAGATACTGTAGTGTCTATGAGTCACGTGTTATCGGAGATACTGTAGTGTCTATAAGTCACATGTTATCAGAGATCCCGTAGTGTCTATAAGTCACGTTTTATCATATCAGAGATACTGTAGTGTCTATAAGTCACTTGTTATCAGATACTGTAGTGTCTATAAGTCACGTGAAATCAGATACTGTAGTGTCTATAATTCACATGTTATCAGAGATACCGTAGTGTCTATAAGTCACGTGTTATCAGAGATAATATAATGTCTATGAGTCAAGTGTTATCAGAGATACTGTAGTGTCTATAAGTCACATGTTATCAGAGATACTGTAGTGTCTATGAGTCACGTGTTATCAGATATACTGTAGTGTCTATCAGTCACGTGTTATCAAAGATACTGTAGTGTCTATAAGTCACATGTTATCAGAGATACCGTAGTGTCTATAAGTCACGTTTTATCAGAGATACCGTAGTTTCTATAAGTCACGTGTTATTAGAGATACTATAGTGTATATATGTCACGTGTTATCAGAGATACTGTAGTGTCTATAATTCACATGTTATCAAATATACTGTATTGTATATAAGTCACGTGTTATCAGATTTACTGTAGTGTCTATAAGTCACGTGTTATCAGATATACTGTAATGTCTATGAGTCACGTGTTATCAGAGATACCTTAGTGTCTATAAGTCACGGGTTATCAGAGAAACCTTAGTGTCTATAAGTCACGTTCTATCAGATATACTGTAGTGTCTATATGTCACGTGTTATCAGAGATAATATAATGTCCATAAGTCACGAGTTATCAGATATACTGTAATGTCTATGAGTCACGTGTTATCAGATACTGTAGTGTCTATAAGTCACGTGTTATCAGAGATAATATAATGTCCATAAGTCACGTGTTATCAGATATACTGTAATGTCTATGAGTCAAGTGTTATCAGAGATACTGTAGTGTCTATAAGTCACGTGTTATCAGAGATACTGTAGTGTCTATAACTCACGTGTTATCAGATAAACTGTAGTGTCTATAAGTCACGTGTTTCAGATATACTGTAGTGTCTACATGTGACGTGTTATCAGAGATACTGTAGTGTCAATAAGTCACGTGTTATCAGATATTATAGTGTCTATAAGTATGTCACGTGTTATCAGAGATGCTGTAGTGTATATATGTCATGTGTTATCAGATACTGTAGTGTCTATAAGTCACGTGTTATCAGAGATAATATAATGTCTATGAGTAAAGTGTTATCAGAGATACCGTAGTGTCTATAACTCACGTGTTATCAGATACTGTAGTGTCTATAAATCACGTGTTTCAGATATACTGTAGTGTCTATATGTCACGTGTTATCAGAGATTATGTAGTGTCATTAAGCCACGTGTTATCAGATATTATAGTGTCTATACGTATGTCAGGTGTTATCAGAGATACTGTAGTGTATATACAGTTGTGTGACCGCACAGCGCACCAAAAATATCATGCGCACACCGTGCATACATCGTTCACACACCGTCCGCACATCGTCCAAACATGATGCGCACAACTGTGCGATTTAACAATCGTTCGCCCCGTTGTACGCTTCTCTCCGCACAACTGTGTGATTGGGTACAATTTGTAGATCAATATTACGGAATGAAAAAAAAATACGGAAGGTCGTATGCAATAATGAAAACTATATGTATTATTGTAATTTCTCATCACAGTAATGACGATTATGTACAGTTTTACAATGCGTGTAACACAGCAATACAGTGACCGTAAGACTGTCAAGAATGGGTTTCACACCAAGGAAACAGAATATGTAAATAACAATTTGATGAGTTATCGGGGTTTGACCTGGCCTGTACCTGACACATAGAGCTTATATGCGATACTGTATGACCGTAATGAAAACACAGCTGGACGTTTAGTATTTGTTATTTGCATTCGGTTTGCCTATAGCTCCCCTTCACCTGTCTTTTCACACCCCTGGCCCTACCCGACGAAATACGTAAGCGCCCCGGGCGGGGGAAAACTACCGTCCAGGTACATGAAGACGGCTAGTGGCTATGTTTACCTGTATACGGGACTGTGTTGTGATTTCACAGGTGTCGATTAAGGTCGTTTAAAAAATACCGAAAACACAATTGCTAAATTTAAGAAAGTATAGATATAAAGATAAGTGTATAGGTGTAGGTAGAATATAGAAACATTCGTTAAAATCAAGGTTTATATGTTTAAACACGAAACCGTATATATTGTTAAGGCATTCCTCAATTTACACCAACCACGATTGTTATCGCACAACGATCGTCCATCGTGCACACAAATGTGCGCAAGATATGATCGCCCAATTTTTTATCGTTCGCACATCGTGCACACATCGTTCACACACCGTGCACACATCGTGCGCACACCGCACATCGTGTAACGTTGGGCGATCCCACAACTGTATGTCACGTGTTAACAGAGATACTGTAGTGTCTCTAAGTCACGTGTTGTCAGCCCCTGTAGTGTCTATAAGGCACGTGTTACCAGATAAACTGTAGTGTCTATAAGTCACGTGTTTCAGATATACTGTAGTGTCTACATGTCACGTGTTATCAGAGATACTGTAGTGTCAATAAGTCACGTGTTATCAGATATTATAGTATTACAATGCTAAACCAAATTTGTATTGTTCCTTAGGAATTACAACATGTAGGTTATATACGTTAAGCATAGTACTCCAAGACATTCAAAGTCTGTATTAAATATTCGAACAATTGCTTGGGAGTGCACAGCCGCTTACGGCACACGATCAATAGCTCCTACGTAAGCAACGTTTCCATTTTAAAACTTTCGATGGGTTTGTCATTTGTGAATTGGCTTAAGAGTTTTAAATCAACGGAGGTGATGACACAACACCAATACGTTTATTTCATTTTCTTCAAATCACCAGTTGGTATAGGATAATACATACGGGCTCTTCATCTTCCTTCGGTATAACCTGGGGCCTGTTCGTTTATGCGGAACAACCGGTTTGACCGTTTATAAATGTAACATTTTCCGGTATAAATCCTGGCGGACCTGCAAATGTTTATGCAGGCCTTGCAAAGCTTTGTAGAGAGTCGCCTGAAAGCAGCATCAGATTACTAGGTCCGACCTTATTTAATAAACGAACAACAGTGGTCCGACCGGTTTGACCGTTTAAACGAAAACGGCCATGGGCAGTTATAGCTCCGGGGTGATGCTCTGAAACATAAACGAACGTCAACTTCATGTATAAAAGGGTTCGTTAGCGTGGTGACTCTATTGAGTTTTCAATAAATGTTAGCAATCCATGGTGCTCAAAGGTCGGTAAATGTTTAACCAGTGGTTATTGAAATATTCAAATTATTGCCAATAAGAAGCAAGGGCTTCCAATGCAAACTAAATCCTCAAAACACATTATTCTGATTTGTCTCAATAATATGCTAATGTATAACAATTTTGAAAATGATATAAGATTTTTTTTATTATGGTGTATTCATTATTTGAAATTTCCCCCTAACCACTGGTTAACTCTAAGCTAATGGGGTCTGACGTATCCTGACTGGTTGTCCAATATCTAGAACCATTGGGGAATGCTGAAATGCATGTACTACCACTGTCTTTTATAATCCAAGTTTTGTTCTAATACTTAAGTAAATAAATAGCTCTGTATACAAAACTGCATTTTAAAGTATTATTGTTATCACAATATAGTACTAGACTAGGAGGAATAGAAGAGAAATATAAATGTAAGTAATGCGTACATCAGGACCATCCCGAACAGCTTTCCCTTTTGAATTGGTGTTACGCTATGCTGGCCGAATCTTATTGGGGTAGCTGCAGCTATTCTCCCATGTTGGTTTTTACTGGAATAAGAGCAACAGCATAAACATATCCAATCCTCAAATGCAGTCGCTGAAACCTTGGTGCCCATGAAGGTTTTAGATACAGAATCAATACTGCCACAGACTCGCTCTGCAGTAATGACGTAATTCAAATAAAACATATACCAGTGGTGACGTCAAATGGGAAAACAGATCAGTTGAAATGTCATTGCGCCCTTGTTGAAATGTACATACACGTCTGGAAGCATTCGATTTTTTACGTAGCGTTAAAAAATTAAAACCCTGTTCAAGGGGAAAGTGAATGCCAGCAAAAAGATATTGGACTAGAGATGGTTTCCGTAAGCACGTCAACGCATCAACTTTACTCCATTGTTTCTGGAGGCCACAGACACATTGAAGGTCAGAGAGAAAACCTCTCCACTTTTCTCTCTCTCCTAACCTCTCTTCATCTTCAAATCGCCATCCAAGATTTCTTTCCGTCTCCGTCTTCAAATCTATCTCTTTTCTTTCTCTCCATCTCATCTCTCCATCTCCGTTACTCGTTCTTTCAATCTCACCATTTCCATCACTCTTCATCTCTCATCTCCATATCACAATCGTTCCATCTCCAACTCCCTCTCTCCGTCCCCACTACATCCATCTCCATAGTTCCATCTCCATCTCCCACTCTCCATCCCAACTACATCCATCTCCATCGTTCCATGTCCAACTCCCTCTCTCCGTCCCCACTACATCAATCTCCATCGTTCCATCTCCCACTCCCTCTCTCCGTCCCCAATACATCCACCTCCATTGTTCCATCTCCAACTCCCTCTCTACGTCCCCACTACATCCACCTCCATAGTTCCATCTCCAACACCCTCTATCCGTCCCCACTACATCCACCTCCACTCCATCGTTCCATCTCCAACTCCCTCTCTCATTCCCCACTACATCCACCTCCATCGTTCCATCTCCACCTCCCTCTATCCGTCCCCACTACGTCCATCTCCACCGTTCCATCTCCAACTCCCTCTCTCCGTCCCCACTACATCAATCTCCATCGTTCCATCTCCCACTCCCTCTCTCCGTCCCCAATACATCCACCTCCATTGTTCCATCTCCAACTCCCTCTCTACGTCCCCACTACATCCATCTCCATAGTTCCATCTCCACCTCCCTCTCTCCATCCCAACTACATCCATCTCCATCGTTCCATGTCCAACTCCCTCTCTCCGTCCCCACTACATCAATCTCCATCGTTCCATCTCCAACTCCCTCTCTCATTCCCCACTACATCCACCTCCATCGTTCCATCTCCACCTCCCTCTGTCCGTCCCCACTACATCCACCTCCATCGTTCCATCTCCACCTCCCTCTATCCGTCCCCACTACATCCCCCTCCATCGTTCCATCTCCACCTCCCTCTATCCGTCCCAACTACATCCATCTCCACCGTTCCATCTCCAACTCCATCTCTCAGTCCCCACTACATCCACCTCCATCGTTCCATCTCCACCTCCCTCTATCCGTCCCCACTACGTCCATCTCCACCGTTCCATCTCCAACTCCCTCTCTCCGTCCCGACTAAATCCACCTCCATCGTTCCATCTCCAACTCCCTCTCTCATTCCCCACTACATCCACCTCCATCGTTCCATCTCCACCTCCCTCTATCCGTCCCCACTACGTCCATCTCCACCGTTCCATCTCCAACTCCCTCTCTCCGTCCCGACTACTTCCACCTCCATCGTTCGATCTCCAACTCTCTCTCTCCGTCCCCACTACATCCCCCTCCATCGTTCCATCTCCACCTCCCTCTATCCGTCCCCACTACGTCCATCTCCAACGTTCCATCTCCAACTCCCTCTCTCCGTCCCGACTACTTCCACCTCCATCGTTCGATCTCCAACTCTCTCTCTCCGTCCCCACTACATCCAGCTCCATCGTTCCATCTCCAACTCCCTCTCTCATTCCCCACTACATCCACCTCCATCGTTCCATCTCCACCTCCCTCTATCCGTCCCCACTACGTCCATCTCCACCGTTCCATCTCCAACTCCCTCTCTCTGTCCCCACTACATCCACCTCCATCGTTCCATCTCCACCTCCCTCTATCCGTCCCCACTACGTCCATCTCCAACGTTCCATCTCCAACTCCCTCTCTCCGTCCCCACTACATCAATCTCCATCGTTCCATCTCCCACTCCCTCTCTCCGTCCCGAGCACATCCACTTCCATCGTTCCATCTCCAACTCCCTCTCTCCATCCCAACTACATCCATCTCCATCGTTCCATGTCCAACTCCCTCTCTCCGTCCCCACTACATCAATCTCCATCGTTCCATCTCCAACTCCCTCTCTACGTCCCCACTACATCCATCTCCATAGTTCCATCTCCAACCCCCTCTATCCGTCCCCACTACATCCACCTCCACTCCATCGTTCCATCTCCAACTCCCTCTCTCATTCCCCACTACATCCACCTCCATCGTTCCATCTCCACCTCCCTCTATCCGTCCCCACTACATCCCCCTCCATCGTTCCATCTCCACCTCCCTCTATCCGTCCCAACTACATCCATCTCCACCGTTCCATCTCCAACTCCATCTCTCAGTCCCCACTACATCCACCTCCATCGTTCCATCTCCACCTCCCTCTATCCGTCCCCACTACGTCCATCTCCAACGTTCCATCTCCAACTCCCTCTCTCCGTCCCCAATACATCCACCTCCATTGTTCCATCTCCAACTCCCTCTCTACGTCCCCACTACATCCATCTCCATAGTTCCATCTCCAACTCCCTCTCTCCATCCCAACTACATCCATCTCCATCGTTCCATCTCCAACTCCCTCTCTCCGTCCCCACTACATCCACCTCCACCGTTCCATCTTGCAGACTTCCCATTTCAATCAATACATCTCTCCAATATCCATCTTAATCTTTCGTGTCGAGACTCTGAGTTCAACGATACGGTTAAAGTTATGTTTATTCCTTATCCATGCATTTTGTTCACATTCCTCTGCCTTCTCACTTTCGTTTCCTAGTCTCTATAGAAAAACCTCCCCTTAAATATGATAGGACTAAAAACACCTGAAAAACAGCATCATCAATTTTATGAATTTCATCTTTATACTTTATATTTTATATTGCATGTGATTATGGCAAGTTCGTTTATATTGTCCCTTGGTACACTGCAAACATGTAAGTAACATGTAACTGTATCCATGGTCATGGAAATAAGTTTTGTAATAAGGTTTAATGAACAGGTTGTATCTATGAACTGTATTAGTTTATGATCAACTTACGCAATTCATTTATGCATATTTACCTTGAAATCGCTCCTTATGCATTTTCCCGTTTTCTAGCCTGGGGACATTGTTGTTAAATGGAAATTTGGAAAACACATAATCTAAGTACATTGTTCTAACATCAGGTACCCCTTTGCCACCTGCTGACATCTCTTTGACGTCATACGTATACATGGACACAGGTACAAAGTTGTGGCATCCTGTTGTCCGAACTGAACACAGGTGTGACGTCACACCTAAGGCTAAGGGTTGGATCGAGATGATATTCATTATTGAACCAAAATGTATAAAAAAAATAATCACATTATTCAAATATATTCTCGAGATAAATATAATTTACCACTGCGTAAAAATGTAGCATAAAATTTAAAGTGTAATCTCAAAACTGATGTTAATTCGCTCTATGACACTGTATGGCACAGTCGTTGAACTTGTGACGTCACAGCCTTTTTTATGCGCTTTCGACATTTTGATCATATTGATAAATGATGTATTCATTACTATTTCCGTTCAGGATACACTTCAAATCACTGGGTTCTTTTGTCTTTCACAATCAACGTTGTCACTTTTACGTAGTAAATCTGAATGATGTTTCAATTTAAACATGTGCACAGATTTCAGCCTACTTATCAATATGCCCCTAACTATTCTTCCCAAGTTTGGGCCAGAAGCATAATAATTGCTCTGTTGCTGAATTCAATTTGAAAAACACAATTATGTGAATTTGTTCACGCTTTACTTCATATCTCTTATCGCGCTTTAAAATACAAATGGAAAATGAAGCAATAACAAAGCGTAGTGATATTCTTGGAGAATGGTAATGTATAATTTTGAATGATCCAAAAACCCGTATTCAGAATTATACTTTCTTGAAAACGTCTTTGTGATTCTGCTGTTTGACGATGCTGCTACATTGGTATAACTTTGTTGTTGTTATAGATGATGATGAGGATGAGTGGGAATGATGATGATAATGATGATGATGATGATGTTGATGATGCTGCTGCTGCTGCTGCTGCTGATGATGATGATGATGATGATAATGATGAGTGGGAATGATGATGCTGATGATGATGATGATGAGTGGGAATGATGATGATAATGATGATGATGATGATAATGATGCTGATGATGATAATGATGCTGATGATGATGATTATGATGCTGCTGCTGCTGCTGCTGCTGCTGCTGCTGCTGATGATGATGATGATTATGATGAGTGGGAATGATGATGATAATGATGATATGATGATGATTATGAGGAGGAGGAGAGGAGGAGGAGGAGGANATGATGATGATGATGATGATGATGATGATTATGAGGAGGAGGAGGAGGAGGAGGAGGGGGAGGAGGAGGAGTGAGAATGAATGGGAATGAGGATGATGATGACAAATTGTAATTCTAGGGTGTGCATATATAATTGTATGCATTTACTATGCCAGCTTTGTATCAAACTTATTTTTATAGAAAATGTAATGACTTAGAATATAGCATTACACTCAAAGCAGCTTCGAAAACTTTAGATAAAAATACATATTATAAAATCCAAAATAGTTTGAAAGAATGGATTCACTTCTGTTGTTTTAAATGTTTCATATATAGAAGCTTTGAAAATAAGATGGGTCAGGCGAATATAAAGATCAAAGGCAAATGATTAGCATCGTTCAAAAAGGAGGTAAACATCTCATTAATAACAATTTGTTGAAAAAGTACTTGCAAATATTGTAAAAAAATGCAAACACCAGTTGAAGGGATGGATGTAAGACACGATGAAGTGGCAATGCTAAACACTCTTATATGGTTTAATAAAAAACGTAATTGTAGACATGAAAAACCAGTTTGGGCCACTTATGGTGCGAACAAATGAGTTAAACTGATTGATGACATGGCGACTGAGAACACTCTATTAGTACATGTAACAGAGGAAGGGAGACAATCATTCATATTTGTTCAGAATGTTTGATGCCCTTAGTACATATTACTGTATATTATAAATGATCTAAACTGGTCATGTTGATCGCAAAGAGATATAAGAAGAATAGATAAGAAATGATTCAAGTAATTAAACAGTATTTGTATAAAACAAAGTGTATTCGTGGTCTATTTTAGAAAAAGATATAGCAACAGCTAAACATTTAATGCGCTTATTTATCTCACATATTTTGAAGTAATAAAAAATAGAATACTGACTTTTTAAAAGACCAGAATATAACAAAAAAAATCCACAAATAAGTTGCTTTTAGTGTGACAAATGATTATATAACTGCCAACCCTAAATACCTTTTTGTTCTATAGAGTAAGGGAGACAATAATTCACAGAACTGATCGCCTTCGTATACCCTACACCGTCTGCTAATGGAGAAACTTGAATCGCACAGAGATCTATAGAAGGGTAGATAATTAAGTACTATTTGTGCATTACAAGGTATCTTGGTGGTCATTATAAGGTCGCAAAATACAACTCTCGGGGTAAAGGCATAGGTGTCAACCACAGGGACCTGCTAATTTGTTACAGCTATATTTGAACTTTCGGTAAAGTCGTATACAATGCATATGGTCACTGGGGGTGTCATTTTTACCGAAATTCGATCTAAAGCCCCCCAAAATGTAAAATTACTCTGAACACCTTAGTTTAGATCCAAATTTAGCTGTAACAAATTGTCAGGTCCCTGTGATTCCAATGAGTGAGAACGTGCGTGTAATGCGACTGAAACTACTTCGCTCAATTTATCTTTCCTTTTGTTTGTATCAAAATAACTCCGATGAAAAAGCATTTATTTGATTCAGACACACCTGTTATGATCATTTTACACACCCTCCAGTAACTTATGGGAACATTTGACCACTGGGTGTAGATTTTGAGTTTGTGTGAGTTGGACTTGAATGAGGGAGTTTCGAGGGAGATTGGTAAATTTTGGTCAAAATGAGGGAGTCTCGAGCTCTCTCTTAATGAGGAAGAGTTGACAGTTACGTTAAGGCAATGGGTGGAAAATATGAAAAAATATTATAGACCTAGTCTGAGCTATCACTGGTTTGTCAACATTATAGTCTCACTTTACATACATTGTAGTACCAACAAGAAACTATAAGTTTTTACATATGTACAACTAGATAAACTGCTGCTCGGCATACATCTCTGATTATCTCTCCTTTCCCTAAAGTATCTAGAGTTTCCCTTATTTCTCTTTTCTCACACTTATATATTATACGCATTAATATTCCATAATTCCAGATGGAGAATTTTCCATTACGATTTTTTAAAAACTACTTTGGTCTCTTTTCACTCTTCAAACCAGTATCTTGCATATATATGCAAGTAATTGGTTTTAAGAATGAAATGTGCAAATTTATGTAAAAACAGTAATAAAAAGGGGCACTTTTCCCGTCCAAAGGTGTGCATAGATTTCACTCTTCTTCTCAATGACTACATTCTCATTCTTACCGAGTTTGCGACAGGAGCACACACATTTCTTTGTTGCTGAATCCGATTTGAAAACATGATTCTGTGAATTTGTTTACGAAAAAAGGTTTATATTCACATTTAATGTTATTCTACCATGGTTGATCAGTTACTCGCCTAACGCGTTACTTGGCTTTCGTAAAGGATGGATGTGTCGGTCTCCCTGATTTTATTATAGTACAAACCTGTATGTTTATTTTCTGAGATATCGTTTACTCGCTGTTCCGGCTAAAAGACTGACTTCAATCTTTTCCAGGTGATTAGAAATTTATATGTAAACGATAAATATAGGATCTACGTAATGTACACGTGGACACTGGGAGCCTCTCTAATCTTAACAGGTATAATATGCCAACACGGGTATAATAAATAAATTTGTTTATCCCCAGAAGAGTTTTCCAATTGACAATAGTATAAGACTTAACAAGAGTACCGCGGGGCAGAACAATATACGCCGGTCGAATGCCATATAGTGTTATATACTTTCTTACATTAAAATAAGATCTGCATCATTCAAAGAGTAGTTAGCTGACATGCTATAAAAATGTAGGAGAACATTTCCGGTTAAAAATCAAATACTGAAATGAACAAAGGGCAATAACCTTTTCAAAAATTGTCGAATCAAAATTCTTTTCAAGACATGAAACACAACAACATATCATGATTATTTAGCCTACTAAGTTATAAAGAAGTCTGTCAAAAAGGTAGGAGGAGATCTCCTGGCAAAAAAAATCAAATACGGAAATGAACAAAGTGCAATTACTTTTGGAAAAATTGTTGAATCAAAATTCTTTTCAAGGAAACACAACTTCATATCATGATTATTTAGCCTAGTAAGTTTCAAAGAGATCCGTTGAAAAATGTAGGAGGAGAATGCCGGACAAAAATCAAATACTGAAATGAACAAAGGGCAATAACGTTTGGAAAAATTGTCTAATACAAATTCTTTTAGGGGAGAGAGACACAACTTCACCTCATGATTATAATGTATACCAAGTTTCAAAGAGATCCGTTGAAAAATGTAGGAGGAGACTGCCAGACAAAAATCAAATACTGAAATAAACAAAGGGCAATAACTTTTGGAAAAATTGTCGAAACAAAATGTTTTTAAGGGATACACAACTTCATATCATGATTATAGTGTATACCAAGTTTCAAAGAGATCGGTCGAAAAATGTAGGAGGAGATTTCCGGACAAAAATCAAATACTGAAATGAACAAAGGGCAATAACCTTTGGAAAAATTGTCGAACTAAAATTCTATGATTATAATGTATACCAAGTTTCAAAGTGATCGGTCGAAAAATGTAGGAGGAGATTGCCGGACAAACAAAAGTTTACGCCGGACGGACGGATGGACGGACAACGCCTCCCGTCAAATTTGACGGGCGTATAAAAATGAAAGTCAGGACACAATAACCGCTCTTTTGGTGTTCGATTCGTCCAGGGAGGAATGAGTGTCCAGGGAGGTTTTCGCGCGCCCAGGAATTCGTTATTTATTCATTTTTTCACCTTTTTCTTCTGATTCATAAATTTCATTCACTTACCTATCTGTATGCAAAAAAAATTAAGGCCAATCGTAACAGTAGACAGTACCGAAATACGTCGATAGAAATGCCTATTTGGGAGGAATGAGTGTCCAGGGAGATTTCCGCGCGCCCGGGAATTCGATTTATTTCACTTTTTTCTTCTGATTCATAACGGGGCAAAGTATCGAAACATGCCGATAAATAAATTCCAGCATATTCGTGCATAAACCTCAATATTTACTTAAAATTACGTTGTGGTCACAGGTTGTGGTTGAAGGGAGACTACTGCAGCATTTCATTGCTCACATGAAGCTCAATGAATATCTGAGTATGCATTTGTAACGCATGTAGCAAAACTAAACGTATGGGTAAGTTTATTTTGGTTACAATTGATCAACTTTGATTTCGACGTTACACTTAATTTAGTCAGAGACGTACTCTGATTTAGTGAGATGCGTACGTGACATTTCACACGAAACGAAAGTAAACCGGAAACGATATTGTTTGTGTAATGTGTCCAGGAATTTGATTGGGTGTTAGGCCTACTTGTATCGAAGCTTTTGATTGGCGAGAAAAAGTAAACTTGCCTTCAGAGTGTAGAGCGATGGAAGATGCTGGGCTTGAATTATATTCAACAACACAGGTGAAACTCTTTTCTTTGACACTGGTTTTGTTGTGCAGCAACATGCTTGATATAAACTGTATGTGTATGACGTGGATTAGGCAGCTGTTGGAATTGTTTCCCCACATTGTACTGTACTGTATCTAAAACGATCATTTGTAAGCTTAGGTTCCGATGTTGGTGACAACACAGGAGCCTGAAGTTCTGTCAATAATGAATAATACCAGTAATACAAAAAAATACCTATAGGACTTGCACAACTAAATCATTTACTATATGTTATTACCAAATATTTCAGCTAATAACTTTAATATTTGAAGTTCAAAACTAGTGACAACTGTCTAGATTCATAAATACATACCTTGCAAAGGCTACAAAATAACTTTTTTGGTAGGTTTAGTGGCATATTGGAGTGTCACAGCGCCAAGAAGTTGACAACCGGAAGTTTACAAGCAAAACCGGTGACCCAAAACAGAAACGCCCCCAAACATTTTGCCCCTATCGACGACAGACCGATATGAAAAAAAGTCGATAAAACGTCAGAATAATTCGGACTACACTGGGTTTTACAATATGTGAGACTTTTGACGGCGTCGCAGCGTAACCTCGTTTTGGGTGTTAAGATAACATTTACAAATGAATCGAACAAATCCTGGCTTTCTCTGACTACTATAACATCTGCATTGTTGATATTTTCACTTCAAGATCTTCAAGAAAATAAAACAAAACATTTTTTGCAGATATATAAAAGATTAACATAAAAAAAACCTGACATCAGAAATGCAACACATTATATAATCAAGGGCCTTTCTTGTAACGATTCCACCCTTCATAACATGAAAGATAAAAAAAATATGATAATTTGACAGTGGAAAAATATTTTACAATTACTTCTGGCTACTATCCTAAGCAACAAATAACAGTTAGACCCTTAGCATTTATACCACGTTTGCAATCCGATTTGTTGCATGATTATGTATTGGACTACCTACGTACTATGTCTATCCAACATGCTAAAGCACTTCCCGAAACTCGTTATTTTTTCATCGCATCAGATTAAAATTGTTTATTACTACAAGGCTCTGGTGTGTTAAATAATATATGCCACTTTACTGCAAAAAATTACTTCGAACTTTTCATCAGCCATTAGCGACAGTCTGTTCGTGTTACAAGAATCGTTTTCTCTTAATATTTGTGAAGGCCCGACCTAAAAACAATCTTTCCTAATACACGACAATATTATTAGTAAAACTTTCTTTTTCTGTGCGATAGGTACGTTCAATATTAAGTTTACGAGTGAAAACTTGATTGGTTGATTGATTGATAGGTGTTACGTCTGCTTCACTACGAGTAGTTCGGTTACCCAGCAGACGATTGTGAAAACAACTCACCTTACGATATATTTACATTCGTTTCCACTGGATGTAAAGAGACACCTCGCGTCAGCTCACTTCCAAAGCACAACGTTGCAATAAGAGTTATTCCCCTTTGTACGACCCAAGCTAAAAAATATCGATTTATGGCTTCGCGTGGGATAGAGGGAGAATATTTTCGAATCCGTGAGATTTATGGCTCACGTGGCGTGAGACATGATTATGCGTGAGTAAGGTCGTCTCAGCGTGACGAATGCTCGAGATTTTTTCTCACACCGTGAGAGTTGGCAACCCTGTATATATTTTTCAAAAGTTAAATACCTGAACATTTCATTTATCTAAAAATCTGTCATCAGTTCCTTATTAAACTCCTTCAGTGGCCCAGTAATTAGCCGGAACTTATTTAAAATAGGAACTACAAACGTATGAAACACTTGCTGATTGGCTGATTTAGTTGTGTGAGTCCTTAAAGGAAAACTTTACATTTTAAAATGTTGAAATGAAGTCAGTTTTTGAAAGTATATACATAACCGAGTAAAATAGTTAAATTTGGTGGAAATAAAATGATAAGATATGAAGAAAAACCAAGTTATAGCCCCTGATATACATGTGCTATTCAGAGTCAGCACCAAACAATTCTCATTTCACTTACTTAACATGAACCTCTAGCACACCAATTTAGCACACACTCAGCAATTTCATATTTTGCACACACATTTATTACCCATACCACTCACATATTTTTGAAAAGAAATCTTGGTGACTCTGTTTCTGTAATTTTTACAGTATCTTAAGTAATCAAAAGTTAATTTGAGTAAATTTGATAGAATTTGGACAATTAAACACACTTAGAATTCACACAAAACTCCAAAATTCTACATAAAACATGAGTCATAAAAGGTTATCAGATATCCAGTCATAAAAGGTTATCAGATATCCATCTCAACTGATCAGCTATCAATTATACATACTTACATATAGCACTTCTTGCTCCCTGGGGTGCCGGCACTTTACAGGGAGAATATTGGGGGTAGGGGAGATGTAATGCTATAAACAGTTGATTATCTGAGTAAACACACAACAGAAACACATTAAATCAATAAACAAGATGTTGGTGAAGGTATATATTATGACAGGAATAACCATAAATCTGCAATTCACTAAAAAAATGGAATTTAAGTTGGATTTAGCCAAAAAACCTATATATGACACATACACATACAGATACTCACATGTGCAACTTTTGTAAAAGCTTGTTCTGTGGTGGCGAGGGGCTATTTGCTGTTCATAGTCTTGTTGCCCACGGTATAACTGTTATGTAGAGACATTCAACCTATGACAAAATGAAAAAAAGCATGTTCAAATCTGGAGGGTCTGAATATGAAACTATGACAGTACAACTTCAGTCAGAAGCCAGCTAACAACTATCATACACTTGGAATGACCACATTTATTATACCGAAGAATAAAATGGTGTTTAATGCTGAATTGTGCTTTAAAAAGTGTGAATAATGTGCTATGTAACTTGTGCTAAAATCTGTGGTGTACTTTTACACATGGGGGTATGCTGAAACAGGTTATTTAAGTTTCAATTTGAAACTTTTTAGTGATATTGAGTTTTTAAACTAGAATTTAATCATTGCTTTCTTTTAAACATAGATAAAAATGTAATTTGAATGAGGGAAGTGGCCTAAGAATGGCTGAGAAGAGGTGGTTGGACAGGGTGGGGGAGAGGGGGGGATGAAAATTGTGCAGGACAGCACACTATATTTCTGTTCTATGAAGATTTAGGTGCTAAAAGCTAGTACACAGATCATAATAGTACTATTGAAACACATGCAGATAAATTATTTCAGTAAATTGAACACAATCCTAATAAAAACCTGAGTATTAGGGTCAGTCCAACTATACTGGCTTTAGCACAGCCATATTTAGCCCAGATTTAACCCAATTATTAAGTTTTATCAAGTTATATATATATTCACATACTGAGCAAAATGTGCTAAGACCCAATAACAGTGGCTGTATTTTAAAAAAAGTGTTTGGAAACACACAGAAAATGTGTGAGAGGTCAGGTTCATTGAGCACATGGCTATTTACCTTAAAGGACTCGCACAACTAAATCATTTACTATATGTTATTACCAAACATTTTAGCTAATAACTTTAATATTTGAAGTTCAAAACTAGTGACAACTGTCTAGATTCATAAATACATACCTTGCAAAGGCCACAAAATGACTTTTTTTGGTAGGTTTAGTGGCATATTGGAGTGTCACAGCGCCAAGAAGTTGACAACCGGTGGTTTACAAGCAAAACCGGTGACCCAAAACAGAAACGCCCCAAGACATTTTGCCCCTGTGCAAATCCGCACACAGACATGGAAATATATCAAAAGTATATATTTTTCAAAAGTTAAATACCTGAACATTTCATTTATCTAAAAATCTGTCATCAGTTCCTTATTAAACTCCTTCAGTGGCCCAGTTATTAGCCGGAACTTATTTCAAATAGGAACTACAAACGTATGAAACACTTGCTGATTGGCTGATTTAGTTGTGTGAGTCCTTATAATATGCTTAATATTATAGGTATTTCTTTTGTATTACTGTTATTATTCATTATTGACAGAACTTCAGGCTCCTGTGGTGACATGCAGTCCACAGGGACCTGATTATTTGTGACCTAAAATGAGGTGTAACCACGGAATTAGATCTAAGTCCGTGGTGTAACTAAAGAGTAATTTTACACGTTTTAGGGATTTAAATCAATTTTTGGTAAAAGGTCCACCTCCAAAAATGATTGTATCTGAGGTAACGTAACACAAAATATATCACAGTAGCCCGAGTTTTCTGTGGCCCTTCCACCAGACTTGGACATTATTAGACTTTGACATTTTGACAGGGTTGGTTTGGTATGGTTTACTTTTGTCCTATTAACAGCTAACATTTAAAGATGTGCCTCCGTGTGTGTAGTGTATGCGTGCTTGCATGTGTGTATGCATGCAGGAGACAGGTTATGTTCACAGCCAGGGGCTTGTATAGACTTGTATGATAAAATTAGCGAAAAATTTATATATATGTATTTCTAGCTAATTTTATACAACGTCAAGCCCCTGTGGTGGTGCTTGCCTCCTTGTGATAACGCGGATCTGATGCTGACTTTCTGTGCTCACTCACTCTAGACCAAAACTTCTTTTAGCAAAAGTTGCGAAAGGCACCTTTTTTCTTTTAGCAAATAATGATTGATTTTAGCAACTTTTACTTATTGAATCGGACGTCCAAATTAGATGATACAGTAGCAGTTTGATATTTAAATAAAGTCGTCTTTTACATGATACATTGCATTAAAATGATTTAAAGGAATGTCATTCTATTTTTAGCATTAGGAAAGAAAAGAAATGAATAATGAAGCTTGACACCTCTATGTAATGGCTTTAATCATTCTGAGGTTTAGACTGTATATTATCGAACTAAATTAAGGACAGTCAGTCAGTGTATCATAGTTTACACCTCTATGTAATGGCTTTAATCATTCTGAGGTTTAGACTGTATATTATCGGACTAAATTAAGGACAGTCAGTCAGTGTATCATAGTTGACACCTCTATGTAATGGATTTAATCTTTCTGAGCGTTAGACTGTATATTATCGGACTAAATTAAGGACAGTCAGTCAGTGTATCATAGTTGACACCTCTATGTAATGGATTTAATCTTTCTGAGCGTTAGACTGTATATTATCGGACTAAATTAAGGACAGTCAGTCAGTGTATCATAGTTGACACCTCTATGTAATGGATTTAATCTTTCTGAGCGTTAGACTGTATATTATCGGACTAAATTAAGGACAGTCAGTCAGTGTATCATAGTTGACACCTCTATGTAATGGATTTAATCTTTCTGAGCGTTAGACTGTATATTATCGGACTAAATTAAGGACAGTCAGTCAGTGTATCATAGTTGACACCTCTATGTAATGGATTTAATCTTTCTGAGCGTTAGACTGTATATTATCGGACTAAATTAAGGACAGTCAGTCAGTGTATCATAGTTGACACCTCTATGTAATGGATTTAATCTTTCTGAGCGTTAGACTGTATATTATCGGACTAAATTAAGGACAGTCAGTCAGTGTATCATAGTTGACACCTCTATGTAATGGATTTAATCTTTCTGAGCGTTAGACTGTATATTATCGGACTAAATTAAGGACAGTCAGTCAGTGTATCATAGTTGACACCTCTATGTAATGGATTTAATCTTTCTGAGCGTTAGACTGTATATTATCGGACTAAATTAAGGACAGTCAGTCAGTGTATCATAGTTGACACCTCTATGTAATGGATTTAATCTTTCTGAGCGTTAGACTGTATA
Organism: Mizuhopecten yessoensis; assembly: GCF_002113885.1. NCBI lineage: Eukaryota > Metazoa > Mollusca > Bivalvia > Pectinida > Pectinidae > Mizuhopecten > Mizuhopecten yessoensis. The sequence goes on along the minus strand of NW_018479974.1, from coordinate 28,963 downwards.
TTATCGGACTAAATTAAGGACAGTCAGTCAGTGTATCATAGTTGACACCTCTATGTAATGGATTTAATCTTTCTGAGCGTTAGACTGTATATTATCGGACTAAATTAAGGACAGTCAGTCAGTGTATCATAGTTGACACCTCTATGTAATGGATTTAATCTTTCTGAGCGTTAGACTGTATATTATCGGACTAAATTAAGGACAGTCAGTCAGTGTATCATAGTTGACACCTCTATGTAATGGATTTAATCTTTCTGAGCGTTAGACTGTATATTATCGGACTAAATTAAGGACAGTCAGTCAGTGTATCATAGTTGACACCTCTATGTAATGGATTTAATCTTTCTGAGCGTTAGACTGTATATTATCGGACTAAATTAAGGACAGTCAGTCAGTGTATCATAGTTGACACCTCTATGTAATGGATTTAATCTTTCTGAGCGTTAGACTGTATATTATCGGACTAAATTAAGGACAGTCAGTCAGTGTATCATAGTTGACACCTCTATGTAATGGATTTAATCTTTCTGAGCGTTAGACTGTATATTATCGGACTAAATTAAGGACAGTCAGTCAGTGTATCATAGTTGACACCTCTATGTAATGGATTTAATCTTTCTGAGCGTTAGACTGTATATTATCGGACTAAATTAAGGACAGTCAGTCAGTGTATCATAGTTGACACCTCTATGTAATGGATTTAATCTTTCTGAGCGTTAGACTGTATATTATCGGACTAAATTAAGGACAGTCAGTCAGTGTATCATAGTTGACACCTCTATGTAATGGATTTAATCTTTCTGAGCGTTAGACTGTATATTATCGGACTAAATTAAGGACAGTCAGTCAGTGTATCATAGTTGACACCTCTATGTAATGGATTTAATCTTTCTGAGCGTTAGACTGTATATTATCGGACTAAATTAAGGACAGTCAGTCAGTGTATCATAGTTGACACCTCTATGTAATGGATTTAATCTTTCTGAGCGTTAGACTGTATATTATCGGACTAAATTAAGGACAGTCAGTCAGTGTATCATAGTTGACACCTCTATGTAATGGATTTAATCTTTCTGAGCGTTAGACTGTATATTATCGGACTAAATTAAGGACAGTCAGTCAGTGTATCATAGTTGACACCTCTATGTAATGGATTTAATCTTTCTGAGCGTTAGACTGTATATTATCGGACTAAATTAAGGNTTTTCACTGATGAACATTTTGTTATGATATTAAGAAGCAAAGTTGGTCTGAATTAAAGAATAAGTCAACTGACCAAAGATCAGGGTCACTGGGTTAATGGTCAAGGTCATTTGGGTCCAAAGGTCAAAGACAAAGTGGATCTCTGACTTTGACCCTGGCTCTTGATGGAGGAGGTATATAAGGTGAAATAAAACAAATCAAAGCTAACAAAGCTTCTTGATGATTATGGGGAATATATTGCCACAAGACCGGGCCCTTACTGACCTATCAAGGTTCTAGTTATTGATGGGGAACATGTAGAAATTAGTTGAGATTGGTCTTTTAAAAATTGCCAATGTCAATATATTGGGATCTTTTAATTCGTGTGGCAATAGGAGCGCCGGCGGACGGTGCATGACACAATATTTATATCCTATATTCGTCCGGTCGTTACAATCGGGAATGTTTGTAGTGTTGTTTTAATACGATTAAGATTGGGACAAGTATGATCAAGATAGTCCTAAATTGCAACAACTCAATAACTTGTTTAGAAGTATTCTACAGTACAAATATCATTTAAATAAAGGTGTTCTCTTGAAGAGTGATGGAATTCAATGTATAAACAATTCCCATGTTGGCAACGGCCCTAAAATGACCTGTCACAGGAATGTCTTTGTAATGAAGGATGAATCCATTCAACTTCCACTTTCGTTTTTAAGCGCTTGGGTTGCCACGGTCACATATATGTTTGCATCGGAAAGGGCTATTTGTATTTGTAAGTCAAGCGTTTTGCTGACTGAGTCTGGTTGAGATGTTGCTTTTGTTCATTTTCTGTTCATATCGATGTTATAAGACGACGCAGATGCACAATGTTTAGTGAATTATCCAGGGCAAAAGGCTTTTGCAGATATAGCTAAAGGGGTTTATTTTATTTTCGCAAATAACTTATTAAGGATTTTGTTTCATTAATAACAAAAAAGCTAATGGCTAGCGTGAGCACAGACTTTATAGTGCTATCTCACTGAAATGCCATGCTGTAGGTAACAAGCTCAGCATCCGCTTTGTCAAATTATACTGACAACGGGTGAACCAGTTGTTGCCATTCCCTTAATGCTGAACATTTAGCAGGGAATAACAGCTACCATTTTTAAGGACTTAAATCGGTATGTCCCGGCCTGTGGACAGATTCCATTGCCTTCTTCACCTGGGCGTAAACGCTCAACATTCAAGCCAAAAGTGAGGTGTTGCCAAGCAAGGCGCTAGGAAATAAAAGGTAGGTAGGGGTAGAAAGAAAGATAAAGATCCAAAATATTGCAATGGGTGCAGCAGATTTTTTTGGGTCGCTTTTGTGTCCCCAAATAGAGGACACCAAAGCAAATCCCCAATTCTGCAGGGGGTTCTTTCATTAGTTGCCTCCTACGATACATGCAGTGGGTAACAGCAGGTGTATTCTTTTTTACCCGATCCCCCACCTGCAGGGGTGTTTTGACAGGGCCAGAGGAAACTCGAGCTGATACCATAGGTACCTTGCCTCTTCTGCCAATACATCCATAACATAGACAAGGTTGCAAATTCTGTCCCGCTAGTAAAATAACGCTGTTCCTGAAAACATGTGATTTCGTCATAACCATGTTTAATATCATCCCGGGAGCAGTCTAGACTGACAGGGAAATATTTTTTCTTGAATTTGATGTATGATTTACCATATATGCAGTATAATGTTTGGTAGATTTCATGAAATATCGAAAAATAATCAAATTGACGTGGACAGACGCTGCTGTTCACAGGATGACCTACTAAATACTTAGTGGGTAGCACTAAACACACAGCCACTGTTCATAGGATGACCGAATAAATACTTAGTGGGTAGCACTAAACACACAGCCACTGTTCACAGGATGACCTACTAAATACCTAGTGGGTAGCACTAAACACAAAGCCACTGTTCACAGGATGACCTACTAAATTCCTAGTGGATAGCACTAAACACAAAGCCACTGTTCACAGGATGACCTACTAAATACCTAGTTGGTAGCACTAAACACACAGCCACTGTTCATAGGATGACCTACTAAATACCTAGTGGGTAGCACTAAACACAAAGCCACTGTTCACAGGATGACCTACTAAATCCATAGTGGGTATACGTAGCACTAAACACACAGCAACTGTTCACAGGATGACCTACTAAATACTTAGTGGGTATACGTAGCACTCAACACCCAGCCACTGTTCACAGGATGACCTACTAAATACTCAGTGGGTAGCACTAAACACACAGCCACTGTACACAGGATGACCTACTAAATACCTAGTGGGTAGCACTAAACAAACAGCCACTGTTCACAGGATGACCTACTAAACACCTAGTGGGTAGGCTAGCACTAAACACACAGCCACTGTTCACAGGATGCCCTACTAAATACTTAGTGGGTAGCACTAACACACAGCCACGGTTCACAGGATGACCTACTAAATACCTAGTGGGTAGCACTAAACAAACAGCCACTGTTCACAGGATGACCTACTAAATACCTAGTTGGTAGCACTAAACACACAGCCACTGTTCACCGGATGACCTACTAAATACTTAGTGGGTAGGACTAAACACACAGCCACTGTTCACAGGATGCCCTACTAAATACTTAGTGGGTAGCACTAACACACAGCCACGGTTCACAGGATGACCTACTAAATACCTAGTGCGTAGCACTAAACACACAGCCACTGTTCACCGGATGACCTACTAAATACTTAGTGGGTAGTACTAAACACACAGCCACTGTTCATAGGATGACCGAGTAAATACTTAGTGGGTAGCACTAAACACATAGCCACTGTTCATAGGATGACCGAATAAATACTTAGTGGGTAGCACTAAACACTAAACACACAGCCACTGTTCACAGGATGCCCTACTAAATACTTAGTGGGTAGCACTAACACACAGCCACGGTTCACAGGATGACCTACTAAATACCTAGTGCGTAGCACTAAACACACAGCCACTGTTCACCGGATGACCTACTAAATACTTAGTGGGTAGTACTAAACACACAGCCACTGTTCATAGGATGACCTACTAAATACCTAGTGGGTAGCACTTAACACAAAGCTACTGTTCACAGGATGACCTTCTAAATACCTAGTGGGTAGCACTAAACACAAAGCTACTGTTCACAGGATGACCTTCTAAATACCTAGTGGGTAGCACTAAACACAAATCTACTGTTCACAGGATGACCTACTAAATCCCTAGTGGATAGCACTAAACACAAAGCCACTGTTCACAGGATGACCTACTAAATACTTAGTGGGAATACGTAGCCCTAAACAAACAGCCCCTGTTCACAGGATGACCTACTAAATACTCAGTGGGTAGCACTAAACACACAGCCACTCTTCACAGGATGACCTACTAAATACTTAGTGAGTAGCACTAAACACACAGCCACTGTTCACCGGATGACCTACTAAATACTTAGTGGGTAGTACTAAACACACAGCCACTGTTCATAGGATGACCGAATAAATACTTAGTGGGTAGCACTAAACACATATATGCAGTATAATGTTTGGTAGATTTCATGAAATATCGAAAAATAATCAAATTGACGTGGACAGACGCTGCTGTTCACAGGATGACCTACAAAATACTTAGTGGGTAGCACTAAACACACAGCGACTGTTCACAGGATGACCTACTAAATACTTAGTGAGTAGCACTAAACACACAGCCACTGTTCACCGGATGACCTACTAAATACTTAGTGGGTAGTACTAAACACACAGCCACTGTTCATAGGATGACCGACTAAATACTTAGTGGGTAGCACTAAACACCCAGCCACTGTTCATAGGATGACCGAATAAATACTTAGTGGTTAGCACTAAACACACAGCCACTGTTCACATGATAACCTACTAAATACTCAGTGGGTATACGTAGCACTAAACACACAGCAACTGTTCACAGGATGACCTACTAAATACTTAGTGGGTAGGACTAAACACACAGCCACTGTTCACAGGATGCCCTACTAAATACTTAGTGGGTAGCACTAACACACAGCCACGGTTCACAGGATGACCTACTAAATACCTAGTGCGTAGCACTAAACACACAGCCACTGTTCACCGGATGACCTACTAAATACTTAGTGGGTAGCACTAACACACAGCCACGGTTCACAGGATGACCTACTAAATACCTAGTGGGTAGCACTAAACACAAATCTACTGTTCACAGGATGACCTACTAAATCCCTAGTGGATAGCACTAAACACAAAGCCACTGTTCACAGGATGACCTACTAAATACTCAGTGGGTATACGTAGCACTAAACACACAGCAACTGTTCACAGGATGACCTACTAAATACTTTGTGGGTAGCACTAAACACACAGCCACTCTTCACAGGATGACCTATTAAATACTTACTGGGTAGCACTAAACACACAGCCGTCCCGGATACTCCAGGGGTATGTTCACTTTCCCTTTCTGCACCCCTGGACTATCATATGTAATTGCAAAATTGAAGGCTCGGTGTGTGTTACCTTGTGGATAAGACAGGAAGAATAGTTTGATACTTTGATGCATGTACATGGAAAGAATCTCTCGATCTCGTAACAGTAAAACTGACTGGTTTTGAAGTTGGGTGTCACTTGTCTTTAACCTTTAAAGACCCAGGTATCAGCCTTGCAATTTGTCAGGTTTTACTACCCAGCACCAGTCGAATAGCTAGCCGCATGCCTTCAATTTTGCTATGACATATTCCAGGAGTGCAGAGAGCAAAAGTGAGCGTAACCCCTGGAGCATCAATGATGACTCACGGTATGTATGCTATTGAATGTCGGTGTAGTGATTCTAAGATAGGAAACAAACTTACTTGTATGATAGTTTATATGCCCTGACATTTCCATGTCAGACACCTCAATTCAGTTTTAAGCTAGTCAGGCTTACGATTGGAAATCTGAATGGAGTGGCCATCTTCTTTAACTTTCATGACTTCAACCCTGATTGGCTTCTAAATAACACGAGAAAGAGGTAAGAAAAATCAGTCCACATAGGTTCTCCATCCTTCTGTGCTATACAAAGTAGTGTAACAATATGTGACTTTTGTTTATCAAACTTTTGTTAGTTAATTTTGAAGTTTTAATTTTGAAGATAACTAACTAAAGTTAAATAAGCTGATCAACAACTACATGGGTAGATGTAACCCAGCAAAATATACAGATTTATTGTCCACTGACAACTTTGTTAGTTGAATTTAATCATTTTACTATTAACAGATATGAAGCAGTGTGTTAAAGATGACCCTCCAGGCTGAGACCTAATGCTACCAACCTACTGAGGATATTAAATCAAACTACGACATTTTCTACAGTTTAGTTTGCAAAATGACAGGAGAACAAAATGATGGAAGTGATAGACAGAAAGATAATAGACTCCGATCTGGTCGCTCATCCGTTACCTCATTTGTTCGCTTTGTGAACCGGACACACAGGTTTGTGGATACTGTGTGGTTGAACTATGAAGGCGCTCGTGTCAAGTACAAGACTCTACAGCCAGGTCAGTTTGTTGATGTGAACACATTTGTCGGCCATCCTTGGATCTTCAGGGATTCTGACACTGGGGATCATATGGTAGTTCAACTGCGTGAGGTTTTTGAAATGACAACAGGATGGACTCCGACTGATGGGGTACCGCCATGGAGAAAAGTCATCAATATTACCATTCCAGGTAGGCATGCAGGGGCTTGACACTATCATTGTAAACTGAGGATGAAATGATAGTTAGCTTCACAGCCTCGTTTAAAATTGGGTTTGCATTTACACCATCCAAATATCATTTTATATGTAAAATTTCAAATGGCCCCCACACTTTTTCAAGTGTTTTATTTGAACATTGCAGAAGAAACCCATTTTAATTTTAAAAGGACCCCATACTTGAAATAAAGAGCACTACCAGTGGGATTGACCATAGTCATGGCCAGAAATAAATTTTAAAAACACAGGTCAGTTGGGCTAGTAGTTTCCAATGTAAGTAGTCCATGTGCAAATTCCACTAACCCAACATTATTCAAAATGATAAGCAATATGAAGTTTTGACTTTATATCTCGAATAAAAACAAAATACAGAAATTTCTTCATTAGTTATATACATGTAGTATACATTTAACAATATTATGATCAGATGGAGTGTCACATACCAGAATGGGTTACTTAACCTCTGTTCAATATTGTTTCATAGAAAAAGATCAGGCTAAAGGGTTTCAGGAGGCCATGCCTCCAAGTTAAATCTAGAACTTTGCATTTGACTTGTAAATTTATAAATTCATTTAATGAGATGTAAATCCAAATCAATGGCCAATTTTTTAATTTGTGTGTGTGTGTGTGTGTGTGTGTGGGTGGGGGGGGGGGGGGGGGGGGGGAGATCAAAATGAAAAATTAACAGTCAGATTTAAATAAAATCATTCACATGTTCAGATACAACACACAATACTACTGTAACATATTAGAGAGGTGCAGTATGAAGTGTTCGTTATGTTCAGATACACCACACGATACCACGATACTGTTACATATTAGAGAGGCGCAGTATGAAGTGTTTGTTATGTTCAGATACAACACACGATACTGTTACATATTAGAGAGGTGCAGGATGAAGTGTTTGTTATGTTCAGATACAACACACGATACAGTTACATATTAGAGAGGTGCAGAATGAAGTGTTCGTTATGTTCAGATGCAACACACGATACCACGATACTGTTACATACTAGATATGTGCAGAATGAAATGTTCGTTATGTTCAGATACAACACACGATACTGTAACATATTAGAGAGGTGCACAATGAAGTGTTCGTTATGTTCAGATACACCACACGATACCACGATACTGTTACATATTAGATAGGTGCAGAATGAAGTGTTTGTTATGTTCCGATACAACACACGATACCACGATACTGTTACATATTAGATAGGTGCAGAATGAAGTGTTTGTTATGTTCAGATACAACACACGATACTACTGTTACATATTAGAGAGGTGCAGTATGAAGTGTTTGTTATGTTCAGATACAACACACGATACTACTGTAGCATATTAGAGAGGTGCAGTATGAAGTGGTCGTTATGTTCAGATACAACACACGAGACCACGATACTGTTACATATTAGAGAGGCGCAGTATGAAGTGTTTGTTATGTTCAGATACAACACACGATACTACTGTAACATATTAGAGAGGTGCAGTATGATGTGTTCGTTATGTTCAGATACAACACACGATACTACTGTAGCATATTAGAGAGGTGCAGTATGAAGTGTTTGTTTTGTTCAGATACAACACACGATACTGTTACATATTAGAGAGGTGCAGAATGAAGTGTTTGTTTTAATTGTCAGGACTTTAAATCTGCAGGTCAAAAAGCACTGACATTGTTTCATACAGTTGTCGGAGAAATACTTAAAAATAAATTTGGTATACATGTGTGTATGTTTATAGATTACTTGTTTACTGTCAGTCACGTGATATGTAACCTGTATCTTTTTCAGTTTTCACCCTTAAGGACAGGAGTCTGCAGGTGATCAGGAGTTTTGTGAACAGAGACAGAATAAATGAGCTGGACCTACCTCAGACACTGAAGGAGGAAATTAATGTCATGTGGGAAACAACAAGACGGAGGAGACTAACCGACAGCCCCAATAATTCTGTGGCAGAATCTTCTCAAGATGTTCACTGAGCTTGTGAAGCTTTAAAACCTGGTAACACCCACGGCCTGAGGAAGAACATGTACAATTTGTTCTGTTCAGGGCATCCTCAAAATTCCACTGGTAACCGGTTGTGTTCTCTTATATTCTCTGTACCCCTGGAATATGTCACAACAAAATCGAAGGCATGCAGTAAGCTAGTTGATTGGTTTCAGGTGTAAATAATTAAATTCAGCTGATACCTTTAAAGTTATATAGGAGCAATACCTGACTTCAAAGTTTCATTTCTGCTCAATTCTTTGATGTACATGGAATGATCAAACTAGTCTACTAGTATCATCCTAGAGGTAGTACATACAGAGCCTTTAATTTCGTCATGACACATTCCAGGGGTGCAAAAATGTAAGGCAGTGTAACCCCTGGATTTTCAAGGACAATGTCAGAGTGACAGACCACCAATGGAAGTAATGCATGCATACTACATGCAGATTTAGGGCCATGTTTTCTCGTACCATCACAGGAAGAAAACATACAATCTGTGCATTTTTAGGGCCATATTTTCTTGTACCATCACAGGAAGAAAACATACAATTTGAGCAGTTACAGAACAGGATGAGAGAATTGTGGGACTATAAAAAGAACGGAATGTAGTTAATAGTATATCAATACGGTTCTGATTGTACTTAACACTAATTGAAACAGACACTTCCATGATATCAGTGTACTGGTCACAGAAACAGAGACTTCTATGATATCGGTGTACTGGTCACAGAAACAGAGCCTTCTATGATTTCAGTATACTGGTCACAGAAACAGAAACTTCTATGATATCAGTTTACTGGTCACAGAAACAGAGACTTCCATGATATCAGTGTACTGGTCACTGAAACAGAGACTTCTATGATATCGGTGTACTGGTCACATAAACAGAGACTCCTATGATGTCAGTGTACTGGTCACAGAAACAGAGCCTTCTATGATTTCAGTATACTGGTCACAGAAACAGAAACTTCTATGATATCAGTTTACTGGTCACAGAAACAGAGACTACTATGATATCAGTGTACTGGTCAAAGAAACAGAGACTTCTATCATATCAGTGTACTGGTCACAGAACCAGAGACTTCTATGATATCAGTGAACTGGTCACAGAAACAGAGACTTCTATCATATCAGTGTACTGGTCACAGAATCAGAGACTTCTATGATATCAGTGAACTGGTCACAGAAACAGAGACTTCCATGATATCAGTGTACTGGTCACTGAAACAGAGACTTCTATGATATCGGTGTACTGGTCACATAAACAGAGACTTCTATGATATCAGTGTGCTGGTCACAGAAACAGAGACTTCCATGATATCAGTGTACTGGTCACAGAACCAGAGACTTCTATGATATCAGTGAACTGGTCACAGAAACAGAGACTTCCATGATATCAGTGTACTGGTCACAGAAATAGAGACTTCTATGATATCAGTGTGCTGGTCACAGAAACAGAGACTTCCATGATATCAGTGTACTGCTCACAGAAACAGAGACTTCTATAATATCAGTGTACTGGTCACAGAAAAAGAGACTTCTATGATATCAGTGTGCTGGTCACAGAAACAGAGACTTCTATAATATCAGTGTACTGGTCACAGAAGCAGAGACTTCTATGATATCAGTGAACTGGTCACAGAAACAGAGACTTCCATGATATCAGTGTACTGGTCACTGAAACAGAGACTTCTATGATATCGGTGTACTGGTCACAGAAACAGAGCCTTCTATGATTTCAGTATACTGGTCACAGAAACAGAAACTTCTATGAAATCAGTGTACTGGTCACAGAAACAGACTCCTATGATATCAGTGTACTGGTCAAAGAAACAGAGACTTCTATGATATCAGTGTACTGGTCACAGAAACCAGACTTCTATGATATCAGTGTACTAGTCACAAAAACAGACTTCTATATCACTGTTCTAGTCAGTAAAGATAGCTTCAAATTTGTACAGGGATTTTTGTGTGAGAGGTATTTGTGAATGAGGAGTTTGAATGTTTTGAACTTAAATATTAATATTTAGTTACAGAAGGCTGTAGAATTCGGCAGATTATGCTAGTAATTAAGTAGTCCAAGTACTGAGGTCAAACATTAGGGGTAGCTCTTAGTCAGTCCTGAGACAAAGTGTCAGACTGAGTGTGACACATAAGGAACAGCTCTAAGTTAGTTCTGAGACTGAGTGTGACACATAAGGAACAGCTCTAAGTCAGTTCTGAGACTTCAGTGTGACACATAAGGAACAGCTCTAAGTTAGATCTGAGACTGAGAGTGACACATAAGGAACAGCTCTAAGTTAGTTCTTAGACTGAGTGTGACACATAAGGAACAGCTCTAAGTCAGTTCTGAGACTTGAGTGTGACACATAAGGAACAGCTCTAAGTTAGGTCTGAGCCTGAGTGTGACACATAAGGAACAGCTCTAAGTTAGATCTGTGAGTGAGTGTGACACATAAGGAACAGCTCTAAGTTAGATCTGTGAGTGAGTGTGACACATAAGGAACAGCTCTAAGTTAGATCTGTGACTGAGTGTGACACATAAGGAACAGCTCTAAGTCAGTTCTGAGACTTGAGTGTGACACATAAGGAACAGCTCTAAGTTAGTTCTGTGACTGAGTGTGACACATAAGGAACAGCTCTAAGTTAGGTCTGAGCCTGAGTGTGACACATAAGGAACAGCTCTAAGTTAGGTCTGAGCCTGAGTGTGACACATAAGGAACAGCTCTAAGTTAGATCTGAGACTGAGAGTGACACATAAGGAACAGCTCTAAGTTAGTTCTTAGACTGAGTGTGACACATAAGGAACAGCTCTAAGTCAGTTCTGAGACTTCAGTGTGACACATAAGGAACAGCTCTAAGTTAGATCTGAGACTGAGAGTGACACATAAGGAACAGCTCTAAGTTAGTTCTGAGACTGAGTGTGCCACATAAGGAACAGCTCTAAGTTAGTCCTGAGACTGAGTGTGACACATAAGGAACAGGTCTAAGTTCTGAGACAGAGTGTGACACATAAGGAACAGCTTTAAGTTAGTTCTGTGACTGAGTGTGACACATAAGGAACAGGTCTAAGTTAGTTCTGAGACTGAGTGTGACACATAAGGAACAGCTATA